>NW_027418966.1:0-103108 GCF_009905375.1 Apium graveolens
TCTTGCCACCATATATTGGTACAATTGACCTATTAACATCATATACATGCAATTTGACATTTTTAACCACCTCTAGTACCACTTTTAAACAAGTCAATTTAGGCCCCATATTTGGCTCTAATCAACCATTGTAAGTCACTCTTCACCATATTAGAGTCACTTTGCACCTATAAGAGTCACTTCCCACAATAATTGGTACAATTGACATGTTAACATCATCTACATGCAATTTAACATCCTTTAACACCTCTTGGTACCACTTTTATACAAGTTAATTAGGGCCACATTTTGACTCTAATCAACCATGTAAGTCACTTTTCACCATATTAGAGTAACTTTACACCCTATAAGAGTCACTTGCCACCATATACTGGTACAATTGATAGGTTAACATCATCTACATGCAATTTAACGTCCTTTAACCACCTCTTGGTACCACTTTTATACGAGTCAATTTTGAGAAACATTTTGGCTCTAATCAACCATGTAAGTCACTCTTCACCATATTTAAGTCACTTTGCACCCTATAAGAGTCACTTGCCACCATATATTGGTACAATTAACCTATCAACATCATATACATGCAATTTGACATCCTTTAACCACCTCTTTGTACCAGTTTCATACGAGTCAATTTTGGGCAACATTTTGGATGTAATAAACTCTGTAAGTCACTCTTCACCATATTAGAGTCACTTTGCACCCTATAAGAGTCTCTTGCCACCATATATAGGTACAATTGATTTATTAACTTCATATACATGCAATTTGACATCCTTTAACCACCTCTTGGTACCACTTTTATACAAGTCAATTTAGGGCCATATTTTGACTCTAATCAACCATGTAAGTCACTCTTCACCATATTAGAGTCACTTTGCAACCTATACGAGTCTCTTGCCATCATATATTGGTACAATTGACCTATTAACATCATATACATGCAATTTGACATCCCTTAACCACCTCTATGTACCACTTTTATACAAGTCAATTTAGGCCCATATTTTGGCTCTAATCAACCATGTAAGTCACTCTTCACCATATTAGAGTCACTTTGCACCCTATAAGAGTCACTTGCCACCATATATTGGTACAATTGACATGTTAAAATCATCTACATGCAATTTAACATCCTTTAACCACCTCTTGGTACCACTTTTATACGAGTCAATTTTGGGAAACATTTTGCCTCTAATCAACAATGTAAGTCACTCTTCACCATATTAGAGTCACTTTGCACCCTATAAGAGTCACTTGCCACCATATATTGGTATAATTGACCTATTAACATCATATACATGCAATTTGACATCTTTTAACCACTCTTGGTACCACTTTTATATAAGTCAATTAGGGACACATTTTGACTCTAATTAACCATGTAAGTCACTCTTCACCATATTAGAGTCACTTTGCACCCTATAAGAGTCACTTGCCACGATAAATTGGTACAATTGACCAATTAACATCATATACATGTATTTTGACATCTTTTAACCACCTCTTGGTACCACTTTTATATAAGTCAATCAGGGCCACATTTTGACTCTAATCAACCATGTAAGTCATTCTTCACCATATTAGAGTAACTTTACATCCTATAAGAGTCACTTGCCACCATATACTGGTACAATTGACATGTTAACATCATCTACATGCAATTTAACGTTCTTTAACCACCTCTTGGTACCACTTTTATACGAGTCAATTTTGGGAAACATTTTGGCTCTAATCAACCATGTAAGTCACTCTTCACCATATTTAAGTCACTTTGCACCCTATAAGAGTCACTTGCCACCATATATTGGTACAATTAACCTATCAACATCATATACATGCAATTTGACATCCTTTAACCACCTCTTTGTACCAGTTTCATACGAGTCAATTTTGGGCAACATTTTGGATGTAATAAACTATGTAAGTCACTCCTCACCATATTAGAGTCACTTTGCACCCTATAAGAGTCTCTTGCCACCATATATAGGTACAATTGATTTATTAACTTCATATACATGCAATTTGACATCCTTTAACCACCTCTTGGTACCACTTTTATACAAGTCAATTTAGGGCCATATTTTGACTCTAATCAACCATGTAAGTCACTCTTCACCATATTAGACTCACTTGGCAACCTATACGAGTTTCTTGCCACCATATATTGGTACAATTGACCTATTAACATCATATACATGCAATTTGACATTTTTTAACCACCTCTATGTACCACTTTTATACAAGTCAATTTAGGCCCATATTTTGGCTCTAATCAACCATGTAAGTCACTCTTCACCATATTAGAGTCACTTTGAACCCTATAAGAGTCACTTACCACCATATATTGGTACAATTGACATGTTAACATCATCTACATGCAATTTAACATCCTTTAACACCTCTTCGTACCACTTTTATACAAGTTAATTAGGGCTACATTTTGACTCTAATCAACCATGTAAGTCACTCTTCACCATGTTAGAGTCACTTTGCATCCTATAAGAGTCACTTGCCACCATATATTGGTACAATTGACATGTTAACATCATCTACATGCAATTTAACGTCCTTTAACCACCTCTTGGTACCACTTTTATACGAGTCAATTTTGGGAAACATTTTGGCTCTAATCAACCATGTAAGTCACTCTTTACCATATTTAAGTCACTTTGCACCATATAAGAGTCACTTGCCACCATATATTGGTACAATTAACCTATTAACATCATATACATGCAATTTGACATCCTTTAACCACCTCTTTGTACCAGTTTCATACGAGTCAATTTTGGGCTACATTTTGGATGTAATCGACTATGTAAGTCACTCTTCACCATATTAGAGTCACTTTGCACCCTATAAGAGTCACTTGCCAGCATATATTGGTACAATTGACCTATTAACATCATATACATGCAATTTGACATCTTTTAACCACCTCTTGGTACCACTTTTATACAAGTCAATTTAGGGCCATATTTTGACTCTAATCAACCATGTAAGTCACTCTTCACCATATTAGAGTCACTTTGCAACCTATACGAGTCTCTTGCCACCATATATTGGTACAATTGACCTATTAACATCATATACATGAAATTTGACATCCTTTAACCACCTCTATGTACCACTTTTATACAAGTCAATTTAGGCCCATATTTTGGCTCTAATCAACCATGTAAGTCACTCTTCACCATATTAGAGTCACTTTGCACCCTATAAGAGTCACTTGCCACCATATATTGGTACAATTGACAAGTTAACATCATCTACATGCAATTTAACATCCTTTAACCACCTCTTGGTACCACTTTTATACGAGTCAATTTTGGGAAACATTTTGGCTCTAATCAACAATGTAAGTCACTCTTCACCACATTAGAGTCACTTTGCACCCTATAAGAGTCACTTGCCACGATAAATTGGTACAATTGACCTATTAACATCATATACATGCAATTTGACATCTTTTAACCACCTCTTGGTAGCACTTTTATATAAGTCAATTAGGACCACATTTTGACTCTAATCAACCATGTAAGTCACTCTTGACCATATTAGAGTAACTTTGCACCCTATAAGAGTCACTTGCCACCATATACTGGTACAATTAACATGTTAACATCATCTACATGCAATTTAACATCCTTTAACCACCTCTTGGTACCACTTTTATACGAGTCAATTTTGGGAAACATTTTGGCTCTAATCAACCATGTAAGTCACTCTTCACCATATTTAAGTCACTTTGCACCCTATAAGAGTCACTTGCCACTATATATTGGTACAATTAACCTATTAACATCATATACATGCAATTTGACATCCTTTAACCACCTCTTTGTACCAGTTTCATACGAGTCAATTTTGGGCAACATTTTGGATGTAATAAACTATGTAAGTCACTCTTCACCATATTAGAGTCACTTTGCACCCTATAAGAGTCTCTTGCCACCATATATAGGTACAATTGATCTATTAACTTCATATACATTCAATTTGACATCCATTAACCACCTCTTGGTACCACTTTTATACAAGTCAATTTAGGGCCATATTTTGACTCTAATCAACCATGTAAGTCACTCTTCACCATATTAGAGTCACTTTGCAACCTATACGAGTCTCTTGCCACCATATATTGGTACAATTGACCTATTAACATCATATACATGCAATTTGACATCCTTTAACCACCTCTATGTACCACTTTTATACAAGTCAATTTAGGGCCATATTTTGGCTCTAATCAACCATGTAAGTCACTCTTCACCATATTAGAGTCACTTTGCACCCTATAAGAGTCACTTGCCACCATATATTAGTACAATTGACATGTTAACATGATCTACATGCAATTTAACATCCTTTAACCACCTCTTGGTACCACTTTTATATGAGTCAATTTTGGGAAACATTTTGGCTCTAATCAACCATGTAAGTCACTCTTCACCATATTAGAGTCACTTTGCACCCTATAAGAGTCACTTGCCACCATATATTGGTACAATTGACATGTTAACATCATCTACATGCAATTTCACATCCTTTAACCACCTCTTGGTACCACTTTTATACGAGTCAATTTTGGGAAACATTTTGGCTCTAATCAACAATGTAAGTCACTCTTCACCATATTAGAGTCACTTTGCACCCTATAAGAGTCACTTACCACCATATATTGGTACAATTGACCTATTAACATCATATACATGTAATTTGACATCTTTTAACCACCTCTTGGTACCACTTTTATATAAGTCAATTAGGGCCACATTTTGACTCTAATTAACCATGTAAGTCACTCTCCACCATATTAGAGTCACTTTGCACCCTATAAGAGTCACTTGCCACGATAAATTGGTACAATTGACCTATTAACATCATATAGATGCAATTTGACATCTTTTAACCACCTCTTGGTACCACTTTTATATAAGTTAATTAGGGCCACATTTTGACTCTAATGAACCATGTAAGTCACTCTTCACCATATTTAAGTCACTTTGCACCATATAAGAGTCACTTGCCACCATATATTGGTACAATTAACCTATTAACATCATATATATGCAATTTGACACCCTTTAACCACCTCTTTGTATCAGTTTCATACGAGTCAATTTTGGGCTACATTTTGGATGTAATAAACTCTGTAAGTCACTCTTCACCATATTAGAGTCACTTTGCACCCTATAAGAGTCTCTTGCCACCATATATAGGTACAATTGATTTATTAACTTCATATACAAGCAATTTGACATCCTTTAACCACCTCCTGGTACCACTTTTATACAAGTCAATTTAGGGCCATATTTTGACTCTAATCAACCATGTAAGTCACTCTTCACCATATTAGAGTCACTTTGTAACCTATACGAGTCTCTTGCCACCATATATTGGTACAATTGACCTATTAACATCATATACATGCAATTTGACATCTTTTAACCACCTCTTGGTAGCACTTTTATATAAGTCAATTAGGACCACATTTTGACTCTAATCAACCATGTAAGTCACTCTTCACCATATTAGAGTAACTTTGCACCCTATAAGAGTCACTTGCCACCATATACTGGTACAATTGACATGTTAACATCATCTACATGGAATTTAACGTCCTTTAACCACATCTTGGTACCACTTTTATACGAGTCAACTTTGGGAAACATTTTGGCTCTAATCAACCATGTAAGTCACTCTTCACCATATTTAAGTCACTTTGCACCCTATAAGAGTCACTTGCCACCATATATTGGTACAATTAACCTATCAACATCATATACATGCAATTTGACATCCTTTAACCACCTCTTTGTACCAGTTTCATACGAGTCAATTTTGGGCAACATTTTGGATGTAATAAACTATGTAAGTCACTCTTCACCATATTAGAGTCACTTTGTACCCGATAAGAGTCTCTTGCCACCATATATAGGTACAATTGATCTATTAACTTCATATACATGCAATTTGACATCCTTTAACCACCTCTTGGTACCACTTTTATACAAGTCAATTTAGGGCCATATTTTGACTCAAATCAACTATGTAAGTCACTCTTCACCATATTAGAGTCACTTTGCAACCTATACGAGTCTCTTGCCACCATATATTGGTACAATTGACGTATTAACATCATATACATGCAATTTGACATCCTTTAACCACCTCTATGTACCACTTTTATAGAAGTCAATTTAGGCCCATATTTTGGCTCTAATCAACCATGTAAGTCACTCTTCACCATATTAGAGTCACTTTGCACCCTATAAGAGTCACTTGCCACCATATATTGGTACAATTGACATGTTAACATCATCTACATGCAATTTAACATCCTTTAACCAGCTCTTGGTACCACTTTTACACGAGTCAAATTTGGGAAACATTTTGGCTCTAATCAACAATGTAAGTCACTCTTCACCATATTAGAGTCACTTTGCACCCTATAAGAGTCACTTGCCAACATATACTGGTACAATTGACCTATTAACATCATATACATGCAATTTGACATCTTTTAACCACCTCTCGGTACCACTTTTATACGAGTCAATTTTGGGAAACATTTTGGCTCTAATCAACCATGTAAATCACTCTTCACCATATTTAAGTCACATTGCACACTATAAGAGTCACTTGCAACCATATATTGGTACAATTGACCTATTAACATCATATACATGCAATTTGACATCCTTTAACCACCTCTTGGTACCACTTTCATATAAGTCAATTAGGGCCATATTTTGACTCTAATCCACCATGAAAGTGACTCTTCACCATATTAGAGTCACTTTGCACCCTATAAGAGTCTCTTGCCACCATATATTGGTACAATTGATCTATTAACTTCATATACATGCAATTTGACATCCTTTAACGACGTCTCTGTACCACTTTCAAAAAAGTCAATTTAGGACCATATTTTGGCTCTAATCAACCATGTAAGTCACTCTTCACCATATTAGAGTCACTTTGCACCCTATAAGAGTCAATTGCCACCATATATTGGTACAATTGACATGTTAACATCATCTACATGCAATTTAACATCCTTTAACCACCTCTTGGTACCACTTTTATATGAGTCAATTTTGGGAAACATTTGGCTCTAATCAACAATGTAAGTCACTCTTCACCATATTAAAGTCACTTTGCACCCTATAAGAGTCACTTGCCACCATATATTGGTACAATTGACCTATTAACATCATATACATGCAATTTGACATCTTTTAACCACCTCTTGGTACCACTTTTATATAAGTCAATTAGGGCCACATTTTGACTCTAATTAACCATGTAAGTCACTCTTCACCATATTAGAGTCACTTTGCAACCTATAAGAGTCGCTTGCCACGATAAATTGGTACAATTGACCTATTATGACATCTTTTAACCACCTCTTGGTACCACTTTTATATAAGTCAATTTGGGCCACATTTTGACTCTAATCAACCATGTAAGTCACTCTTCACCATATTAGAGTCACTTTGCAACCTATAAGAGTCACTTGCCACCATATATTGGTACAATTGACATGTTAACATTATCTACATGCAATTTAACATCCTTTAACCACCTCTTGGTACCACTTTTATACGAGTCAATTTTGGGAAACATTTTGGCTCTAATCAACCATGTAAGTCACTCTTCACCATATTTAAGTCACTTTGCACCCTATAAGAGTCACTTGCCACCATATATTGGTACAATTAACCTATTAAGATCATATACATGCAATTTGACATCCTTTGACCACCTCTTTGTACCAGTTTCATACGAGTCAATTTTGGGCAACATTTTTTATGTAATAAACTATGTAAGTCACTCTTCACCATATTAGAGTCACTTTGCACCCTATAAGAGTCTCTTGCCACCATATATTGGTGCAATTGATCTATTAACTTCATATACATGCAATTTGACATCCTTTAACCACCTCTTGGTACCACTTTTATACAAGTCAATTTAGGGCCATATTTTGACTCTAATCAACCATGTAAGTCACTCTTCACCATATTAGAGTCACTTTGCACCCTATACGAGTCTCTTGCCACCATATATTGGTACAATTGACCTATTAATATCATATACATGCAATTTGACATCCTTTAACCACCTCTATGTACCACTTTTATACAAGTCAATTTAGGCCCATATTTTGGCTCTAATCAACCATGTAAGTCACTCTTCACCATATTAGAGTCACTTTGCACCCTATAAGAGTCACTTGCCACCATATATTGATACAATTGACATGTTAACATCATATACATGTAATTTAACATCCTTTAACCACCTCTTGGTACGACTTTTATACGAGTCAATTGTGGGAAACATTTTGGCTCTAATCAACAATGTAAGTCACTCTTCACCATATTAGAGTCACTTTGCACCCTATAAGAGTCACTTGCCACCATATATTGGTACAATTGTCCTATTAACATCATATACATGCAATTTGACATCTTTTAACCACCTCTTGGTAACACTTTTATATAAGTCAATCAGGGCCACATTTTGACTCTAATCAACCATGTAAGTCACCCTTCACCATATTAGAGGCACTTTACACCCTATAAGAGTGATGTGGATCTCTCCACAAAAAAAGAAAAGAAGAAGAAGAAAAGGGATAAGAGAAGAAGAGGATATTTCAAAAGAACACGATCAATCCAGAAACGTGAACTTTGAATCTCAAATTGCTTAGATCAATCCAGAAACTAAGTAATTCGAATCTAATCTTCAAAACAATCCAGTAATTGAAGTTTAGAGAAAAGAAAAACTATTCATAGTTTATCTCAAAACACAAGTTTTATATCATTCATTGTCTCTCTTAAAAGATTACATGAGAAGGGTATTTATAGGCTTAGACAATAACCCAAACCCAATAGGATTCCGAGAGAAATTCAATATCAGCTTGAATTAGCCAATATCTGAATCCTTCCAGGAAACAAATTTAAAAACCAAATCCGAATAAAAAAAAGACAAAAACCAAATCCAAATAGGAAAATAAAATCCTAAGTGCTTAAAACAAGAAAAACCCTTTCAAGTGAAAGGTAAAAACTTGCAAGCAAAAATCAAATTAATTATTATATAATAATCAGCTACTTGTCCAACTTCATGCATCGCTCCTTTATTCCTTGTTGTCCAAGTAAGTTGCATAACCCATGTTTGCGTCCTCTCCAATTGAACACCACCACGAGCACACATAACCACATCCAAATTAACATATTCATTCCTTGATCCTCATCATTCTCCTCTCCTTTGAAGAAAACTCGCCCTCGAGTTCTAAAGTATTTAAGAATAAGCACACAACGAGGTGATTTATCGTAGAACTTGAAAGCTTTGAATTGCAATTCCATGACCATTATCTTAGGAAGTAAACTAGAAAGAATAAGATAGTTTGTTGAGATAGGTGCATTCAACAAGTTCTCTACCCCTAGAAAATCAATGTGTTCCACGATGATGATGTTGTTTTCCTTGTACACAACCTCTTTAGTTTGGAACATATCCTCGAGTACCTTTTTCTCTTCAACCATGTCATGACACACAAGTTTAAGAGATGTATCTATTTGAATTTCTTCAACAACCAAGAATTTATCATCAAGTGACTGTCTTTCTTCATGCTTCCCTATCATAGCTTCTTTTGTAACTGGTTCATCCTTTTCATCCAAACTTGATGTAGTCGCCACATGTAACACATGGTAATCAACAACAAGATCCGCGACATTCTCCACACTGACAAAGTCTTCTTCTTTAGTTTCTTCTGAAAGAGTAAACTCGTGAAGGGAAGACTTCAATTTCTCGTCTTGTTGAAAAGATTCAAATTCCAAAGCAAGATTGCATACATCATTAAACGAGATATATGGACTTGATTTAACCTTTCGATAAATAGGCAAATTCAATCCACGAATAAATCTTCCAATTTTCATTGTTTCCGTCTCCTCCAAGTCACAAATAAGGCGCAATCTATAAAATTCAAAAGTATACTCGGAAACACTCATAATACCTTGAGAGAGGGATGTCATCTTCATTATACATTCGAATTTATAATGCAAAGGAATATATTTTGCACGAAGTTTCTTCTTCAGAGATGTCCAAGTCATAATCTTTTCTTTTCCAGATCTAACTCTTTTTGTGTTTAGATTATCAAACCACAAGCCTGCTTTCTTTGTAAGTTTAAGCGCTGCAATCTTGAATATTCTCATCTCAGTCCAACCTCTATAAGCAGAAATCTTGTCGACTTGTGTAACCCATTCAACAAAATCATCTATGCTACCCAAACCTGTAAAATAACCAAGATCTATACCAGGATCATAGACTTCATCACTATCTTTCACCTTAATTAAAATTTTATCCCATGCATCAAACCTCGATTCCGTTGAATTAACAAGCTTTTGAGTACGTTTATCAATCTCATCCAATTTTCCAAGTAATTTTCTGAGCAATTCATCCGTAGCCATAAGAAAAATCTGAAAAAAATTTGGTGAACAGTGCAATTTAACATCCTTTAACACCTCTTGGTACCACTTTTATACAAGTCAATTAGGGCCACATTTTGACTCTAATCAACCATGTAAGTCACTCTTCACCATATTAGAGTAACTTTACACCCCCTATAAAGTCACTTGCCACCATATACTGGTACAATTGACATGTTAACATCATCTACATGCAATTTAACATCCTTTAACCACCTCTTGGAACCACTTTTATACGAGTCAATTTTGGGAAACATTTTGGCTCTAATCAACCATGTAAGTCACTCTTCACCATATTTAAGTCACTTTGCACCCTATAAGAGTCACTTGCCACCATATATTGGTACAATTAACCTATTAACATCATATACATGCAATTTGACATCCTTTAACCACCTCTTTGTACCAGTTTCATACGAGTCAATTTTGGGCAACATTTTGGATGTAATAAACTATGTAAGTCACTCTTCACCATATTAGAGTCACTTTGCACCCTATAAGAGTCTCTTGCCACTATATATTGGTGCAATTGATCTATTAACTTCATATACATGCAATTTGACATCCTTTAACCACCTCTTGGTACCACTTTTATACGAGTCAATTTAGGGCCATATTTTGACTCTAATCAACCATGTAAGTCACTCTTCACCATATTAGAGTCACTTTGCACCCTATACGAGTCTCTTGCCACCATATATTGGTACAATTGACCTATTAACATCATATACATGCAATTTGACATCCTTTAACCACCTCTATGTACCACTTTTATACAAGTCAATTTAGGCCCATATTTTGGCTCTAATCAACCATGTAAGTCACTCTTCACCATATTAGAGTCACTTTGCACCCTATAAGAGTCACTTGCCACCATATATTGGTACAATTGACATGTTAACATCATCTAAATGTAATTTAACATCCTTCAACCACCTCTTGGTACCACTTTTATATGAGTCAATTTTGGGAAACATTTTGGCTCTAATCAACAATGTAAGTCACTCTTCACCATATTAGAGTCACTTTGCACCCTATAAGAGTCACTTGCCACCATATATTGGTACAATTGACCAATTAACATCATATACATGCAATTTGATATCTTTTAACCACCTCTTGGTAACACTTTTATATAAGTCAATCAAGGCCACATTTTGACTCTAATCAACCATGTAAGTCACTCTTCACCATATTAGAGGCACTTTGCACCCTATAAGAGTCACTTGCCACCATATATTGGTACAATTGACCTATTAACATCATATACATGCAATTTGACATCTTTTAACCACCTCTCGGTACCACTTTTATACGAGTCAATTTTGGGAAACATTTTGGCTCTAATCAACCATGTAAATCACTCTTCACCATATTTAAGTCACTTTGCACCCTATAAGAGTCACTTGCAACCATATATTGGTACAATTGACCTATTAACATCATATACATGCAATTTGACATCCTTTAACCACCTCTTGGTACCACTTTTATATAAGTCAATTATGGCCACATTTTGACTCTAATCAACCATTGATAGGGATAAATAAATTATGATTGTATAATTAAATACTGCATTAATTGTACAAGCTGTGGGCTGCTAGGCCCAATAAAAAGATATATGAAACTCAGACCAGAAAGGTTAAGCCTGATGGACCAGATCAGGCCTGATGGAATAAAAAAGGCCCAAAAGCCCTAATTATTAATTAATTTCGTAATTAATTAATAAGGGAAAAATCAGCTATTGAGAAGAGTCCCGATAAGGATATAAATCCTTATAGATTAGCCTCAAGGGGACCTAAAAGGATAAGGAATCAGCTTCCTACTTCCTAGGACTCCTAAGTCTATCCTAATTCAGAGGCTTGTCCACCAAGTCTCCTATACCAAGTCCAATTCAAGGACTCCCACATCTATATAAGGGGCCTCACCCCACAAATCAGAACTACGTTTTTTGGCTTGATTCTCTAATTCACAGAGATACGTAGGCATCTCGTAAAGGCAGATTGAGTCACGAAACACGAGAGCAGCCATTAAAGGCCTTGAGCTCCCGAATCCTAGTATTAAATACAGCAAGTAATAACCTTGAAATCTTATCCATAACATTTGGCGCCGTCTGTGGGAAACAATAACAACCATGGCGAGAACACGGAGAACAATTGGAGCTCTAGAGAAAGGAACACCATCAGAGACAACCCAGGTGATTTCATCAACCGTGGAGGTTCCTCCCCATTCAACTTATGCATCTACTCAGGGGGAAGCCCAGACAGGGGCAACTCAACCTCAGCCACAAGGGACAACTCCCCCGACTATTCAAGGTACGAATCCTCAAGTTCAGCAAGTACATATACCTGTGAATTCTCGACCCGTCGGGTATGAATATTCAACTGTTGTTACTACTAACCCCCCTTATGGGATGCCCCTTCACCCTGAGGTTGGAGGAAGCGGATATGCTGGGCGAAGCGAAGCACGAGGGCGGTCGCCCCCCTATATACGAGGTTTGGATCCTATCCCTGAGGATCGGGAATTTTCTGGTCCATACACTGAGAGAGACTCCGAATCTTCGGATGATGAAGTGGCCCCGAGAAGGAGGCGCCCTGGAAAAGAGCCAATAGCCGATGGAAGGCAACGCCCCCAAAGCACCCCAGGGGCGAATCCCCAAGAAGTGCAGGAAAAGATCAGGGCTCATGAGGCTGAAATCCAAAGGCTGAGGCGTGATTTGGAGGCTCACCAAGCCACCAGACCCCACATATCTCCTAGGGGGAGAAATCCTCCTCCTATCATAGACCTGGATGGTCCGGTAAGAAGAAGGGCTGCTGTAACGCCCCAAATCCGGGGTCAAGATTTGGTGTTACTAAACCATTATTACATAAAGTAAAGAAATAAATAAATAAATAAATAACCCCTTGAGTCCGGATCTTTTACAGGTCATGGTATGAAACAAGAATCTAACCTTCTACAACTCACTTCAACTATAATACAAGTATATATACCTTTGAACTAATGCTCTTGTCACATTCTTCTAACACCTTCAACCTCTCGCAACGGAAACTTCTCTAACTTCTGCTGTCTATCAAAGCTATTCACTTTAGTCCTTATCTGTTTCTGGCAGAAATAAGAATTGACAAAGCAAGAGTGAGCCAAAAATGCCCAGCAAGCATATAATTTGAGTTTCAAATATTAATTTTAAAGAAAACTTCCAGACAAAATCTCTGAAATATTTTGAAGGGCGAAACACGAAATCATTTGAAGGATATATCTCGTTATCTTAAAATCAATTTGATTTGCATTGCTATGAATCACTTAGGACATAATGACATTTTTGTAAGAACTTTAGAGATCGCGTGTTTTCCAAATAGCTTCTGGTATCATCTCATAATTGAGCAATGGATGCAATAACTATTCATAAAACGACGTTCAAGAAATTCCTAACTATTCAGTATCCATCATTATCGACTAAGTTTCCATAGACTTAGCCTGCTAAACCAGCCTGATAAGGACGGGTTGAATAATTAAGAAAATCCCAATTCATTCAAGATTCTAAATATCACTGAGCAACAAATGCTGCAGCAACACTCTGAACCTCGAATTCATTTATACACACTGTAATTTCCCATAACTGAGGGCTAAGAAAGAATAACTTTAACCCATAATCACATTTTACTTCAAGAGGGAATGCCATTAATGGCGAACAACAATAAATTAGACTGGACACTAGTTCGCATCTATATTCTGCTGATCAGTCAGAATATAATGCAGATCTATATCTCAATATATAGATCCAGTCGGATATCCAGGAACTACGGCCCATCTCGAGGCACCAGTCATCCCGGTCCTCAGGATTAAGACACACTTAATCCCCAAAACATCATCATTATCCAGCCCATGGAGTATTTTGATGTCAAATCATTTTGAATTCAAAATATCCCAATTCAGGGTTCACAAATAACCCGAAAGAATGGGTATTTGCTCACGATAGCAATCGAATTACAGGAACAATAATGAAAGGAACGTGCATAAATAAGAGTAATTGCAGCGAAATGTAAAACAGTTAACTATTCTGAACTTAGAATAGGAGCGAATAAATATTTGCAGTATTTAAAAGAAAGTTCAGGAATACTTGCATAAACAGAATTATTTAATTCAGCGATATGTTTATCGATTCTAAACTGAGAATAGGGAAAACAATACTTGCATAATATAATTCGAAATAAACATCACTTGAATGATAAGTGAAGTCAGGGGTTACTTGCATAATATGAATCGAATTAAACGTCACTTGAATGATAAGTGAGGTTAGTGTACTTGCATGATACGATTCAAAATAAAGATCACTTGAACAATAAGTGATGATAGAAATACTTGCCTCAATAAGCTTTAACCGTTATTACTGGTTAACTTTGGTTCGACTTTAACCGTTCGGCTTTATCCTCCACCTACTATCCTATTCTCGATACGATCCCAACATTCAGACCTTTTGGTTGGAACTTCGTTGATCTCGATGTCTAATCACTAGATCGTTCCTAGTCCGATGTCACGTCTCGGGTCTTCCGTCTAAAACCTACAGGGTTAAAATACCCTAATTCAGATAATCGCTTAAGCTTAACATCAAATCTTTATCCTATTCTACCCCTTCGATTTCATAACCGAGTTCATATTTATATGTATTATCGAAATACACATAGCAATTATGGTTCACATCTTCAAAGATCGGTTCGGTATTTAATTTCGGAAAATACGTATATTTATCATTTTGAAAAATAAGGTAATTGATTATTCTCGAAATATCTTGTCACGTCACGTAAATAGGTTTCATATAATTATTTATTTTCGTTCGACGTCTCCGATAATTATGGGTTACGTTCCCGTATTTTCGGAATTAATTTTCCCGAAAATCGGGCAGCATTTCCTCTATTTATCGGCCTACCCGTCGACTCAGTTCGACGTCAAATCACTACAACAATCCAATCACAACCACAATCACAACATAATTCAATCCACAATCCAATTACCAAGTCCCAAACTCCGATTCGCTTAATTATTCATACTATTCGTATTTTGCATTTTTATTCGTATTTTTATTTAATTAATAACGTAGGACTCAGATAGAAATCATCATCGCCCACCGTCGGCTCGCCGAGGCTCATCGCCGATGGCGGTAAAATTTTGCGGGTACCCGATTAATTTTCGGGTTTCCAACACAAAACTCCCCCAATTAGAATAATTCTTTTCCCGCACAAAATTCATTTTTTTATTTCACGAATATTTATTCAATAATTTCCTGCAAAGAAATAAAATAATTAAATAAATAAAAATTTCTGAAAACTAGCACAGCAACACGCGCATACGCGCTGCCAAAACAGGGGAGGGGTTGCCTCGCCGGAAAAATAACGGCGGCAACCAAAAAGAAGACAGGCGGCAGCAGAAATAGGGCACAACACCAAGACAACATCATACCCAAACATATACCTACGCACATGGATATGTATACATATGAATACAAGCAAAACAAAGGCCAAAACTGGAATAGGCGCAACCAACCGGAATCCCGACGGCGACGGCGGCTTGCCGGAGACACGGGGCGCAGAAGGAACGGAACAAGGAGGATACAAGAGTCACCGTGGGGAAAGAAAAAAACAATTGAAAGAAATAATAGGAACAGAGCACAGGGAACCACGAGAGAGACGAGAGGGTGAGGAGAAAGTGAAAAGGGGATGGGGAGATAGAAATGGAAGTAGAGGGAGACAATTTCTGCTTCAAACACGTATCTTAATTTACAGATACGTGTCAATTTTTGTTATAAACTGGAATAACTCGCATACAGTCAATTAACCGGGCTTTTCTGATTCGTTTCCTCTTGTTTTAACGAATTAATTGTGCGAGAGAATAAACCAAAACAAATTCCTGCAATACCTTTAAAATTCTTCGACACAACTATCACTAATAAAATAAGGTTTTCAAAATTTTTAAATAATTTCTGAAACGCAACTTATACTCATTTTTAACAAATAAACGAATCAACACGCGTTTGAAATTAATCTCTAAAATCCCCAAAATAATTTTAAAATTCCCGGAATATTTCTATCATAAATAAAATATGTGTATGGGTTCAGTCAGCTGGATATTATTATCAAACACCAGATAATTCACCAAAAATTCATATATTATTCACATAATAATCATATATTGATATAAATAATTATACGATATTTCCCGGATGTTACATCCTTCCCTCCTTAAAAGGATTCTGTCCTTAGAATCATGCTAAAGAACAGACACTGATACATTTTGAGTATCTACTTAAAATTTCTTAGGACTCACTACTCTAACCTCGTTTCAACGGTCTCCTGCCGTCATCAAATTTATCAGTTGCTCATGCAACTCCTAATTCAATCTTCTACTTCTCACATTGAGAGCTAAATTACTCTTCATAGTCATACACACATGAATGCCTTATAGATTCATTATACCGGTGACAACAAGACCAACTCATCCACAATCGTTCTATCTATCTCACTGTTTCAAAGGACTAACTCAATTTACACTACCCTTCTTTTCTTTCCAATTCTAATATTTCTTGTTCATGAAATTTCTATTTTCACTGACTGTTCTTCTCTACTTATCATGTCTCCTTCTGTTTGGTTAAATTGACCTATAATCGTTTCTAATCGTATTCAAGAATCTTTAATCGCTCTTTTGTATTTCCTATTCGTCTGCACCCGATGTCCTAGGTTCATGACATCTGATGCTTCGGAATGTTCTACCTCTATTTAGGAAACTAAAAAGGAAAAATCTCGACAATTGCATCTACTCACCATCTGGTAGCATACTTTTATTTCTTTCAAATCACTATCGAGTAGATTTATCGAGCGAGAATCTCTTATCTGAAGAAAGTACATTAATTTGGAACGGAATGAATCATAACTTTATTAAAAACCCGGTCTCTTGGTACTAATATTCATTTTGTTGTCCTTTCAAATTAGATATCAATACGAACTTTGATACTCATAACATTTCATACTGAAATCAACATCAATCATCTGCATTAATACCACCTTTGATATCTAACAACAAATTAAGTATCAGCATAATCCAGAAGACGGATCAAAACCTATTCGTCAATTTCTAACTTTTCCAATTCTTTTAACCATTTCCCAACAATCTTAATGATATTCACTCTTTTCTTTCTATTTGAACCTCTGTTCCTAAATGGACTTTTCCTGCTGGGTAGTTAACCACACCCTGGAGCTCATAATCAATTATATCCAGAATTCATATCTTTGAAGCTAAGAATGCAGCTTCTATTTTCCAGCTCTTCGCAAGCATATCTTCAGGCGTTCGACTTGGTCTTTCTTAGTCCTTGAACTAGCGAGGATGTTATCAATAAATATGATTACTCTATCTCAATACTCCTGGTACATTGTGTTCATTTGATCTTCAAACTTGCCATTTCTGATGATCGACGCGTAACCTCATATCTCCATTCTCTTTTCCATGACCGCTTTTGTGCACGGCGCAAAATACTCTTTATTTCATTATTCTTTCATTCTACATTTTTGAAGTTTTCCTTCACTTATTATTTCATTCCTATTGTGTTATAGGACCCATGCTTTTGACATTAGCTTGACTCTATGCAATAACCGGCGAGAAATCCTAACCTCATTCCTTGAGGTAATCTTGATAATTCATTCGTTTGAACCTCCGGGACTTCACTTTAATTTGAAAGAATTCTGACATAAGATTCATTGCAACGTTCTTCTTCAACAGTCCACCATCAATACCTTGGTTTAATCATTCCTGTGTACACGTATTCCTTGGATGAAATTCCCATCTTCAATTATCGACATTTCACTTTATTCTCCAATCAATTCTGGCCCAACTGACGTTTATACCTTGCGTATATCCTGGATTATTTTATAAACTTTCTTTATCATCCTTTTGATTCCACTTCTTGTCTTGATTAGTTCTTTATTCTCATTATTCATTATCTTCTTCATACATAACGAATTTCTTTTTCTTAGTAATATTACTCTGTTTATTATTGAATAGGTCATTCCTGGAATTCATACTGGAATGAAGGCTTTTATTTATACTATTTAAATTCTTACTAACAAAATTATCGAATTTCCTCGGTAGCTATTCTCTTAGCCTTACTTGACGTGTCACAAATCACGTGTTTGACTTCTCTTCATTGATTCTCATCTCTTTTCCTGAGTTCACATGCGGACTTCATCAATCTCCGTCGTTCATTGTATGCTTGAATTTGCGAGCTTTCCATCATTCTATAGCAACTTCTATTCAACCGCTTCAGGTCTTGAAATATTCTTCTTACTAGCATGAACCAATAACTTCCTATTCTTTTTATTCATCAAAAAGAGCATATTCTTCTGGATCACACCTTACACCCGATTACAATAACATCACGCTAATTGAACTAGGCCTTTTTAATTTACGGTAACGCCATTACTTTTTCTCAAATTTGTATATCTTTTATTTCGGATCTGGAAATTATGTTAGAGCTTGACTCAATCTAATTGGAATCGATTTCCATTTAACTAACCATTAGTTGGCAAAGTGGATCAATCAACTCCTTTAAATGATCACTTAAACCAAGTGCTAACTAGCTAACTGGAATCAAAGACCAATTACATAAGGTCAGTTTGGTCATAACAACTTTCTCAAGAACCGAGATTGCAATTATCTGGAATGCTGACGAGAATGACCATATACTTCTTTGTTCTTAACTATAGGGTAATTTCTGAAAATTTGGGCAGCACTTCCCCTACACCATTGACTACCAGTCGGACTCAAGCCGACACCATTAATCAACCAAGTCATCCACAATCATATACATCCACTTCCATCAACCAAATCATCAATTCCCACAATTCACCTTTGATCAGCATCTAACTAGTATAGCATATCTCTTTTTAATTGGGATTGGATCTGAAACCCACAATGATTAATATAACCATACCTTTCTTAGAATATTACGAATTGTTCTTAATGAATTTAAGGTTTGATTTCATGATTCTGTTAATTTATTTCTGACCATTATTAATCGGTTTATCTTTTAATAACTGCGCATGGTCTCCATTATTACCATCACAATCTGGTAGAAACTCAATCGTTAGATTATTATTTCTTGAAAAGTTTCACAATCGAGTCACCATTGCTTCATCTCTATTTATGGCTTTGCATCGAACTTCCGTTACTGACCCGGGTATGAGCATTGGATTCATCATCCCTTACTTACGCAAATTAGAAAATTTTACAATTTCTTGAAGAACACGTTCGAAGTCTGATTACATTTAAGATTTTTCCCATCTTGAATCTTCACGACAAGTATCTTCCAGCGACGAAGGGATGTTTCACGTCGTAATTGCCTGTCGGAGTCATTGTTCAGAATTTCCTTGATCTTTGATCATCGTCCCAATACTCGTTTGCTCCGTTTGAGCACACCACTTCATTTCCTTATTTTGTACGATTTGCTAACCATTCATTTCGCGTCAAAATATACCATACTAACGAGATCCTGGTAACACGAACAACTCTCAGATTTGATGTCTTTGTCATGACCACGTTGTCAGTGTGTCCATTTTTTCCTTGCTCGCAGATGTCCACCATTTATTGATTTGCAGTCGTCTCTATGTTCGTTGTATGGTTCCACGTATCATACTATTTCATTTCTTATGAAATCGTCAGAGAACAGACTTTACACAAAAGGAGAGTTTGTGAACATGATTTTGATTGAAAAACGGAATAAGGAATAACAATGCAACATCCGATTGAAAAATTTGTAAATCAGAAAATTGAAGGAAGAAAATGAGTGAAGAATGAGACAACCATATTCGTACTTAAGATGGCCAGTCTTTCATACTATATGGCATACAGCACATGATTAGGTGGTGTCCCACCCGACTTTTCGTCATTTCGACAAAGCGTCATATCATAACACTGTGGTCTCAATCAGGAATCAATTATTTGAGAAGAGAAACGATTCAGAAAGGATACAAGAATGTTCTTTCGTTTCTGCCTCATATGATTTATTAACAGAAGAAGCTCATACATATTCAAACTCGAGAAGAACATATGCTATCGTATTAGAAGAAAGAATATCAATGCCGATTACCTTCCACGATTCACTTACGTATGCCTTCAGGATCGTGCGGACACAGGTTCACGATTCAAGTCACATCATTGCTTCAAAATGCTTCCTGGAAACGCCTTCACATCGACTATTTCAATACTTTGATCTTAATCGCGTTGTTCCGAAGTTAAAATCACGGCTTCAGATTTCATCTATGTCATGTAAAATACCCATTGATCACGTAATGCCTCAATTTCATCGATAAAAATACGATTCTTCTCCAACTATCTGGAAGATTTTGCCATTTCCTTCAAACCACATGAAAAGTAGGGTAACATACCCAGTCTTCGTCGATCCATCGATTTCTCATTATTGTATGATCTGAGGTTTCAATATACCTATGATGTTGTGATATTCGCCTTACACTTTCTCAACGATCCTATCTTAGCAACTCCATCTCGGATCTGCTAACCTTAATTCGCACTCAACTCAACTTAACCTGAGTATGCCTAGGGTATTTCCTATCCTGTACTACCTATCATTTCTATCTTACTCTCACCTATTCTTATTTCAGTGACCAATAACCTGCAGCTCTGATGCCAAACTGTAACGCCCCAAATCCGGGGTCAAGATTTGGTGTTACTAAACCATTATTACATAAAGTAAAGAAATAAATAAATAAATAAATAACCCCTTGAGTCCGGATCTTTTACAGGTCATGGTATGAAACAAGAATCTAACCTTCTACAACTCACTTCAACTATAATACAAGTATATATACCTTTGAACTAATGCTCTTGTCACATTCTTCTAACACCTTCAACCTCTCGCAACGGAAACTTCTCTAACTTCTGCTGTCTATCAAAGCTATTCACTTTAGTCCTTATCTGTTTCTGGCAGAAATAAGAATTGACAAAGCAAGAGTGAGCCAAAAATGCCCAGCAAGCATATAATTTGAGTTTCAAATATTAATTTTAAAGAAAACTTCCAGACAAAATCTCTGAAATATTTTGAAGGGCGAAACACGAAATCATTTGAAGGATATATCTCGTTATCTTAAAATCAATTTGATTTGCATTGCTATGAATCACTTAGGACATAATGACATTTTTGTAAGAACTTTAGAGATCGCGTGTTTTCCAAATAGCTTCTGGTATCATCTCATAATTGAGCAATGGATGCAATAACTATTCATAAAACGACGTTCAAGAAATTCCTAACTATTCAGTATCCATCATTATCGACTAAGTTTCCATAGACTTAGCCTGCTAAACCAGCCTGATAAGGACGGATTGAATAATTAAGAAAATCCCAATTCATTCAAGATTCTAAATATCACTGAGCAACAAATGCTGCAGCAACACTCTGAACCTCGAATTCATTTATACACACTGTAATTTCCCGAAAATGAGGGCTAAGAAAGAATAATTTTAACCCATAATCACATTTTACTTCAAGAGGGAATGCCATTAATGGCGAACAACAATAAATTAGACTGGACACTAGTTCGCATCTATATTCTGCTGATCAGTCAGAATATAATGCAGATCTATATCTCAATATATAGATCCAGTCGGATATCCAGGAACTACGGCCCATCTCGAGGCACCAGTCATCCCGGTCCTCAGGATTAAGACACACTTAATCCCCAAAACATCATCATTATCCAGCCCATGGAGTATTTTGATGTCAAATCATTTTGAATTCAAAATATCCCAATTCAGGGTTCACAAATAACCCGAAAGAATGGGTATTTGCTCATGAGAGCAATCGAATTACAGGAACAATAATGAAAGGAACGTGCATAAATAAGAGTAATTGTAGCGAAATGTAAAACAGTTAACTATTCTGAACTTAGAATAGGAGCGAATAAATATTTGCAGTATTTAAAAGAAAGTTCGGGAATACTTGCATAAACAGAATTATTTAATTCAGCGATATGTTTATCGATTCTAAACTGAGAATAGGGAAAACAATACTTGCATAATATAATTCGAAATAAACATCACTTGAATGATAAGTGAAGTCAGGGGTTACTTGCATAATATGAATCGAATTAAACGTCACTTGAATGATAAGTGAGGTTAGTGTACTTGCATGATACGATTCAAAATAAAGATCACTTGAACAATAAGTGATGATAGAAATACTTGCCTCAATAAGCTTTAACCGTTATTACTGGTTAACTTTGGTTCGACTTTAACCGTTCGGCTTTATCCTCCACCTACTATCCTATTCTCGATACGATCCCAACATTCAGACCTTTTGGTTGGAACTTCGTTGATCTCGATGTCTAATCACTAGATCGTTCCTAGTCCGATGTCACGTCTCGGGTCTTCCGTCTAAAACCTACAGGGTTAAAATACCCTAATTCAGATAATCGCTTAAGCTTAACATCAAATCTTTATCCTATTCTACCCCTTCGATTTCATAACCGAGTTCATATTTATATGTATTATCGAAATACACATAGCAATTATGGTTCACATCTTCAAAGATCGGTTCGGTATTTAATTTCGGAAAATACGTATATTTATCATTTTGAAAAATAAGGTAATTGATTATTCTCGAAATATCTTGTCACGTCACGTAAATAGGTTTCATATAATTATTTATTTTCGTTCGACGTCTCCGATAATTATGGGTTACGTTCCCGTATTTTCGGAATTAATTTTCCCGAAAATCGGGCAGCATTTCCTCTATTTATCGGCCTACCCGTCGACTCAGTTCGACGTCAAATCACTACAACAATCCAATCACAACCACAATCACAACATAATTCAATCCACAATCCAATTACCAAGTCCCAAACTCCGATTCGCTTAATTATTCATACTATTCGTATTTTGCATTTTTATTCGTATTTTTATTTAATTAATAACGTAGGACTCAGATAGAAATCATCATCGCCCACCGTCGGCTCGCCGAGGCTCATCGCCGATGGCGGTAAAATTTTGCGGGTACCCGATTAATTTTCGGGTTTCCAACACAAAACTCCCCCAATTAGAATAATTCTTTTCCCGCACAAAATTCATTTTTTTATTTCACGAATATTTATTCAATAATTTCCTGCAAAGAAATAAAATAATTAAATAAATAAAAATTTCTGAAAACTAGCACAGCAACACGCGCATACGCGCTGCCAAAACAGGGGAGGGGTTGCCTCGCCGGAAAAATAACGGCGGCAACCAAAAAGAAGACAGGCGGCAGCAGAAACAGGGCACAACACCAAGACAACATCATACCCAAACATATACCTACGCACATGGATATGTATACATATGAATACAAGCAAAACAAAGGCCAAAACTGGAATAGGCGCAACCAACCGGAATCCCGACGGCGACGGCGGCTTGCCGGAGACACGGGGCGCAGAAGGAACGGAACAAGGAGGATACAAGAGTCACCGTGGGGAAAGAAAAAAACAATTGAAAGAAATAATAGGAACAGAGCACAGGGAACCACGAGAGAGACGAGAGGGTGAGGAGAAAGTGAAAAGGGGATGGGGAGATAGAAATGGAAGTAGAGGGAGACAATTTCTGCTTCAAACACGTATCTTAATTTACAGATACGTGTCAATTTTTGTTATAAACTGGAATAACTCGCATACAGTCAATTAACCGGGCTTTTCTGATTCGTTTCCTCTTGTTTTAACGAATTAATTGTGCGAGAGAATAAACCAAAACAAATTCCTGCAATACCTTTAAAATTCTTCGACACAACTATCACTAATAAAATAAGGTTTTCAAAATTTTTAAATAATTTCTGAAACGCAACTTATACTCGTTTTTAACAAATAAACGAATCAACACGCGTTTGAAATTAATCTCTAAAATCCCCAAAATAATTTTAAAATTCCCGGAATATTTCTATCATAAATAAAATATGTGTATGGGTTCAGTCAGCTGGATATTATTATCAAACACCAGATAATTCACCAAAAATTCATATATTATTCACATAATAATCATATATTGATATAAATAATTATACGATATTTCCCGGATGTTACAGCTGCTGTCCCAAGAACTGATCCGAGCAATCTCCTTCCCCTTGGAGATCCTGATGATCCAACTCCACCCTTCACAGAAGAGATAATGAATGCCCATGTCTCAAGGAAATTCAAGATGCCCACTATCAAAGCCTATGATGGCACGGGAGACCCCGCTAATCATGTTAGGACATTCTCTAATGCACTGCTGCTGCAACCCGTGAATGATGCTATAAAATGTCGGGCCTTCCCTCAAACCCTGTCGGGTATGGCTCAAAGATGGTACAGTCGCCTACCCCCAAATTCTATTGGATCATTCAGAGAACTAAGTCAGGCTTTTATTAAGCAATTCATCAGTGGAAGAGTCCATGAGAAAAGTTCAGCATCTCTTATGAGTCTTGTGCAAGGAGCTAAGGAATCCTTAAGAGATTACCTGAATCGTTTTACAAAGGAGGCTTTAAAAGTCCCAGATCTTGATGATAAGGTAGCCATGATAGCATTGCAACAAGGAACTAGGGATGAGTTTTTTAAGATGTCTTTGGCCAAACGACCCCCTGAGAGCATGTTGCAGCTCCAAGAGAGGGCAGGGAAGTATATCAAGGTTGAAGAAAGTATGAGGAAGACCGTAGTAAGTAATGAGCCCACTGGAGGCAAGAAACGAAAAACTGATTTGGAGTATATCGCTAAGGACAAATATACTAGAACCGAACAAAACCCTGATTCAACCCCCAAGAAGGGAGGACCTGGGCAAAAGTTCACTGAATACGCTAAGCTGAATGCTCCCAGAAGTCAGATTTTGATGGAGATTGAGAAAGACAGAGATATTCGCTGGCCTAAGCCCTTGAAGGCTGATCCCGCCAAGCTAGATAGGGGCAAGTATTGCAGGTTTCACAAAGATGTTGGCCATGACACCGATGAGTGTAGGCAATTGAAAGATGAAATTGAGTTTTTGATTCGAAAAGGAAGATTGAATAAGTATACTGGAGATGGAGGGGACAGAAATAATAATGGAAGGAAGAACTTTGAAGATCGTAGGAGGGACCAAGATGATCAGGGGCGGAATCCCCAACCTAGAGGACCAGTTATAAACACCATTTATGGAGGGCCGAGACCTCAAGGGCCTGTGATAAACACGATCTTTGGAGGTCCAACTGCTGCTGGATTGTCCAAAAATTCCAGAAAGGCATATACTAGAGAGGTTATGCATATTGTTGGAGAAGCCCCGAAGAGGGCCAGGACAGAAGTAACATTGGCTTTTGATGATTCCGACCTAGAGGGTGTGAAGTTTCCCCATGACGACCCGCTGGTCATAACACCAATAATAGGAAATAGCCCGGTTAAGAGGGTCCTTGTGGATAATGGTGCTTCTGTGGATATCTTGCTCCACGACACCTTTCTAAGGATGGGGTATAACGACTCCCAGTTAACACCAACCGACATGCCGATATATGGATTTGATGGAGTAGAATGTCCTGTGGAAGGGATAATCAAGTTGCCAACCACCATAGGTACGGAGCCAAGGCAAGCAACGCAGATGCTGGATTTCGTAGTGGTAAAGGCTAGTTCAACTTATAATGCTATCATGGGGAGAACAGGGATACATGCCTTCAAGGCAGTCCCCTCTTCCTACCATTCAGTCATGAAGTTTCCCACCCGAAACGGGATTGGAGAAGAGAGAGGAGATCAAAAAATGGCTAAAAGCTGTTATGTGGCCTCTTTGAGGGCAGACGGAGTCGGGGGGCAGGTTCTTCCTATTGAAGATATGGATGTTCGAGAAAATGATGAGAATAGAGGAAGGCCAGCAGAAGAATTGGTTTCGGTTCCTTTAGATCCCAAGAATCCTGAGAGGATGACTTTCATTGGAGCCACATTAGAGGAGCCCCTTAGAGGGAAGTTAGTGAAATTTTTGCAAGAAAATAGTGATGTGTTTGCATGGTCAGCAGCTGATATGCCAGGCATAGACCCGGAGTTAATTACTCACAAGCTAAACGTGGATCCAAGTCGGAAGACAGTGAAACAAAAGAAAAGAAATTTTGCCCCGGAAAGACAAGAGGCTATAAAGCAGGAAGTGGAAAAGCTCTTAGAGGCTGGATTCATTGAGGAGATTCAATTTCCGGAGTGGTTAGCAAACCCTGTAATGGTGAAGAAGGCTAATGGAAAGTGGAGGATGTGTATAGACTTCACCGATCTGAATGATGCATGCCCCAAAGACTGTTTTCCGCTGCCTAGAATTGATACTTTGATTGATACCACCGCTGGACATGAGATGCTGAGTTTCATGGATGGGTTTAGCGGATACAACCAGATCAAAATGCATAAGGATGACATTCCAAAGGTATCATTTATCACTGACTTTGGTGTTTATTGTTATCTTGTTATGGCGTTTGGTCTCAAGAATGCAGGAGCCACCTATCAAAGGTTGGTGAATAAAATTTTTAAGGATCTTATTGGGAAGACTATGGAAGTCTATGTTGATGACATGCTAGTCAAGAGTCTAGTAAAGACTGATCATATAACCCATTTGAGGGAAGCTTTTGAGGTCCTGAGGTACCACAAGATGATGTTGAATCCCACGAAGTGTGCTTTCGGAGTAGGATCTGGAAAATTCTTGGGATTGATGGTCTCAAAGAGGGGAATTGAGGCTAACCCCGATAAAATAAAGGCAATCCTGGACATGGAACCCCCAAAAACTGTCAAGGATGTTCAGAAACTCACAGGAAGGGTTGCTGCGCTAGGACGATTCATCTCCAAGTCAGGAGACAAGTGCTTGTCATTCTTCAAGTCATTAAAGAACATTAAAGACTTTGTATGGAGTGAGGCAAATCAGAAGGCATTTGAAGAGTTAAAGAAGTATATGGGCCAGGCCCCGTTGTTGGCCAAGCCAGTTCTGAGTGAAGTTTTATTCTTGTACTTGGCTGTTTTAGAAAGCGCCTTGAGCGCGGTGTTGGTTAAGGAGGAACTGAAAATCCAGAAACCCGTATACTATGTCAGCAAAATTTTGCATGGTGCTGAGTTGAATTATTCAGCCATTGAGAAATTCGCTTTAGCCTTGGTAATGGCTTCAAGAAAGCTGCGTCCTTATTTTCAAGCTCACCAAATTGAAGTGCTAACAAATCAGCCACTGAGAAATATCATTCACAGTCCCAAGGCAAGTGGGAGACTGATTAAGTGGGCAATAGAGTTGGGAGAGTTCGATCTCAAGTATAAGCCACGTACGGCCATAAAAGCCCAGGCACTAGCTGACTTCGTGGTGGAATGTACCATACCCAACCAAGAAGTCGGGGGGCAGGAAGATACCATACCTCAAGACAAGGGAGTCGACAATGGGGACAAGGAGAAAGAATATTGGGTTCTCTATTTTGATGGAGCATCAAAAACAAATTCCAGTGGAGCAGGGTTGGTTTTGCAAAGCCCTGATGGATTCTTAATTGAGTATGCCATGAAGCTAGACTTCCCAACCACAAACAATGAGGCAGAGTATGAAGCCCTGATTGCTGGCCTTGGTCTAGCTGGGACACTTAGAGTCAAAAACTTAAAGGTCCGTGGAGACTCGAAGCTGATCATATCCCAGGTAAAGGGAGAATTTGAGGCAAGAGATGATACGATGGCTAAGTATGTTCGCCTAGTAAGGGCTGTGATGACCCAATTTAATGAATGCCATGTTGAACACATTCCAAGGGAAGAAAATGCTAAAGCAGATGCGCTATCAAAGTTTGCTTCATCTGAGATTGAAGAAAGTTCAGGGAGTGTGTACTTCCGTGTTTTGAAGACACGAAGCATAGATGTTAAGCTTGTGGCTCCCGTAGGCTTGGGGACGTCATGGATTGATCCCATCAAGGCTCACATTCAGACCGGTTGGTTGCCAAATGATGCAACTGAAGCACGGAAGTTAACTGTTCGGGCACTAAGGTACTCTTTGATAGATGGGATTCTTTACAAAAGATCTTTCGTGGTTCCCTACTTGAGGTGTCTCAGGCCCGATGAGGCACGCTTGGCTCTTGAAGAAGTGCATGAAGGTATTTGTGGACAACACTTGGGGGGCAGGGCCTTGGCTCATAAGATAACCCGTTTAGGCTTCTATTGGCCAGAAATGATGGCTGATGCCAAAGAATATGTAAAGAAGTGTGATCGCTGTCAGAAACATGCACCAGTGGCCAGACAACCCCCCGAGATGCTGACCTCTATCAACTCACCTATTCCCTTTGCTATGTGGGGGATGGATATTCTAGGGCCTTTTCCTATGGCCACAGCACAAAGGAAGTTTCTGATTGTAGCCATTGATTATTTCACTAAGTGGATTGAAGCCAAGCCCTTGGCCAAAATCACAACTAAACAGGTTACACAATTCCTGTGGGAAAACATTATGTGCCGATATGGAATTCCCCGTATCCTCGTCACTGAAAATGGAACACAATTCAACAACGAGGAATTCAAGAAGTATTGCGAAGAAAATGAAATTGAGTTACGGTTCACCTCTGTGGCTCACCCGCAAGCCAATGGGCAAGCGGAGGTAGCAAATCGGATAATCCTGGATGGACTAAAGAAGAGAATCGAAAAGTCAAGAAATAATTGGGTGGATGAGATACTTCCCATATTATGGGCCTATAGGACTACCTGTAGAGTCACGACAAATGCAACTCCTTTCATGTTGGCATATGGGGCAGAAGCAGTAGTTCCCGTGGAGATATCACATTCCTCTCCAAGGATTCAGGCTTTTGATGAAAAAGAAAATGAGGAAGGGAAGAAGTTAGCCCTGGATTTAATCGATGAAGTGCGAGATAAAGCACACGCAAAGATAGTAGAATATCAGAAAAAGGCTTCATTCTACTACAACCTAAGGGTTAAAGAGAGGTTTTTCAAACAAGGTGACCTAGTCTTGAGAAAAATAGAGGCTTCTGGTGTCGGACAGAAAGGAAAGCTTGCCCCAAATTGGGAAGGGCCGTATAGAGTCAAGAGCGTTCAGGGTAGAGGAACCTACAAGCTGGAGACTATGGATGGTTTTGAAGTCCCGAGAACCTGGCACGCACAAAACCTGAAGGTTTACTACGTGTAAGATGGTCGAAGTACGATTCTCACTTGTCATTATGACAAGTAGGTTTAAAAGCACCTTGAAGCTTTGTTTGCATAGTATTTTTTCTTTTTTAGCTATTATAGATCAGGGTCGAACCCATATTATGTAAGGTTTTGGAAAACCAGACTTGAAATTGAAGAGTTCGAAATTATTTCAACCTATGGATGTTTGAGTTGTGATAATACTTGTGTGACCCATTAAGCCAAGTTTGAATATTAAAGTATCAGAAAAATGAAGGAGAGAATGCAAATAAGGAAAGTAGCATAGCCCCGCAGGGTAATAAGTTTTAATACAAACAAAAGTCCAGACATAAATTAAGGATAAAATTACAAAATAGAAAAACTACTCCTCCATGCGGGAGCCTTCATTCTCTTTCTCCTTATCAGCGCCTTCAGCGTCCTTCGCAGGAGAAGCGGGAGGAGAAGCAGTGTTAGGATCCAAGATGCGATCATCTGGCTGAGGAGAGTCGAAGAGGGCGTCTATGCTGTCCTCTGACTCAGCCTGCTCAGGACTTATAAAGTCCTTAGGGTCGACTAAGCCCGGGTACTTCTCAGAAACAGCCTTCACGGCCGCATCCCATCCCTGAGTGAACTGTAGGGAGTAAAGACCCTCATCATGAATCTCCATGAGATTCTTAAACTTGTCAGAATCCATGTAGTCATCAATGAGCTTATCCTTATCGCTCCTAAGTTTCACCAGCTCGGAATGAGCCTTAGCCAGCTCCTCTTTCTTCGTGTCTAGCTTCTTCTCTAGGACCTTGTCTCTCTCCTCCCACTTCTTCATCTCCTTTTCAAAAACATCAGAGTTACCCTTCCAAGATCTAGCCTGATGTAGGGCCGCCTGGAAATAGGTATTACTCTGCAAAGAAATATGTATGAGTTGGCGTAAATTTATTGGGATACAAGAAAAGTTGAAATTCACAAAAGGAAGAGAAGAAAAAAGAAAATTACCGCAGCTTGGGCTTGAGAGCCCAGAAGCTCAATAGTCTCGACATCACTCCCCGTAACAATGTCAGTGAAATCATGGGGAGTGATGGAATGGTACGACCAATCCTTGGCATGTTTGGTGGATCCAACCACCGTATCGCTCCTCCTGAAGCCCCAGTTAGGCCTGAAGGAATGTGCCTTAAGTGGAGGATCCACATCGTCCCCCAGCTCGACCACCGGGACGTGGGGCTTAAGGAAAGTAGGACCGTCAGGTTTGCTCCTGGGATCCCTGTTTAACTTGGCCCTCTTCTGGAGGCCAGATTCCCCCTCCTTGGGCCTATTGACGTTATTAATAGCCTCACAAGCTGAAAGGAAAAGCAGAAGGAATATTAAAATCCAGAAAAAAGAAAAAGTACGGTTAAAGAGAAGGAAAAATAATTTCGCAGGTATAAGTTTACCCTTATCACTGGCCTGGGAGAGACCAACTTTCTTCAAGGAAAACTCCTCTAAAAGGGTCCAGGTGTCTGTTTTCCCATCATCTGAAATTAAGGCTTGGTAGGCCACCTCCTCCTCATCAGTTAATCTGATGCTACCAGGACTACCATCTGATACTTTGCAAAATGGCCTACGGAAGAGTGTGGCCGAATCACCCCCAGCCCAGGTCAGCCTAACAAACTCATCCCTCCATTTAGGGTTGTTCTCGACTATAGAGTTACTATCAAAGATATGGGGAATTTTGGGCCGTTGGCGAATTAAAACCCAGCCCGGCTGACTCATGGAACTATTATAGAATTGGAAAACTTTCCTAAAAACTGCTACGGAAAGAGGAAAGCTATTCCTGAGACAAAGGACCATAAAACAGATAATGTTCCTCCAGGCGTTAGGAGGGAGTTGACAAGGGTTGATTCGTACATCGGCTAGTAAACGAGGAATAAATTCGTGAAATGGGAACCTAAGACCTGCGGTCAGGGCTCCTCGATAAATGAACAGGGTATCCCCCTCCCAATTACAAGTCCTATCCCCAGGGGCGGCTGGAGTGATCCTAAGGTGGGGTGGAAGTCTGTACAGGGTATTCATAGACTCTATCCTACCATCTAACTCATGAAAAGTGTTACCATGATTATACGAATCTAACTCGGACAGAGAAGGATATTCATCACCTCTCGAGTTAATCATATCAATGAGGAAAGTATATGGAGATTGAATTTGGATGTTTGTACCTCTCTTAGAGACATTCATCTTCTGCAAACGAGCTAGGTCACGGTCCGCCATTAATATGCTTCGGTTGAAGGCTTGAAACCCAGAAATACTTGGGAATGGAGGAGCTGCAGTGGCTTTGGTCGCCGGAAATCGCCTTCAAAAGGGAGAGAACTTTAGAGAAAAATGTGAGATGAAATGAGAAGTGGGAAGTGAAGTGAGGATTCTCACTCCACACTACACTTATATAGGCGAAAAGCTCGGAATACGAGGCGTTTTTAGGCCCATTTAGCCAGGCCCAACCTAAAGGCCCATCTACAAGAAGTATCAGGAACAATCTAGAAGCTCCTGTGGAATTTAAAAAGTCAAAAATCGACCAGAACCTTAATATGGTTCGATCAGAGTCCTGATCGATGCAAAAGAGAGTCCTGATCGATATCTTATTCGAACAGGAGGGAAGAAATCCCCTAAGATCGATCAGAGTCCTGATCGACAGAGAAGAGAGTCCTGATCGATATCTTATTCGAACAGGAGGGAAGAAATCTCCTAAGATCGATCAGAGTCCTGATCGACAGAGAAGAGAGTCCTGATTGATATGCTATTCGAACAGGAGGGAAGAAATCCCCTAATATCGATCAGAGTCCTGATCGACACAGAAGAGAGTCTTGATCGATATCTTATTCGAACAGGAGGGAAGAAATCCCCTAAGATCGATCAGAGTCCTGATCGATGGAGAACAGAGTCCTGATCGATATTCCATTCGATCAGAATGGTCGAGAGCCATTTAATTCGTTCAGAGTCCTGATCGAAATCGATCAGGAATCCTGGTCGATTAAGCCCGTGTAGCAATCGACTAGGGTGTCACTTTGAAGGCCAATTCGGTCAGAATCCTGATCGAAATCGATCAGGAATCCTGTCGACCAGAGTGTAAGATCCTGAGCTAATTCGATCAGGATCCTGATCGATTTTGGCTGCATCCTGATCGATTTTGTCTGTATCCTGATCGATTTCGAATGCATTCTGATCGATTTTAAGCCAGAAAATTAAGGATAAGTCCCGGGAAATTAGGGAAAAATCCAGAAAATTAAGGATAAGTCCCGGGAAATTAGGGAAAAATCCAGAAAATTAAGGATAAGTCCCGGGAAATTAGGGAAAAATCCAGAAAATTAAGGATAAGTCCCGGGAAATTAGGGAAAAATCCAGAAAATTAAGGATAAGTCCCGGGAAATTAGGGAAAAATCCAGAAAATTAAGGATAAGTCCCGGGAAATTAGGGAAAAATCCAGAAAATTAAGGATAAGTCCCGGGAAATTAGGGAAAAATCCAGAAAATTAAGGATAAGTCCCGGGAAATTAGGGAAAAATCCCAGAAAATAAGGGAAAAATCCCAGAAAATTAGGGAAAAATCCAGAAAATAAGGGAAAAATCTAGAAAATAAGGAAAAAATCCCGGAAATAAGGGAAAAATTCCTGGAAATTAAGATAATTCCTGAATAAAAGGAAAAATTCATTGTAAATGTGAGGTCGCTCCACACTTTACGGAAAAACGAAACCCTGTAAGGGAACAAATAGACTTAACTTCTGCGAAACCTAATCAATGTTTCCCAAAAGTTGGGGGGCAAATGATAGGGATAAATAAATTATGATTGTATAATTAAATACTGCATTAATTGTACAAGCTGTGGGCTGCTAGGCCCAATAAAAAGATATATGAAACTCAGACCAGAAAGGTTAAGCCTGATGGACCAGATCAGGCCTGATGGAATAAAAAAGGTCCAAAAGCCCTAATTATTAATTAATTTCGTAATTAATTAATAAGGGAAAAATCAGCTATTGAGAAGAGTCCCGATAAGGATATAAATCCTTATAGATTATCCTCAAGAGAACCTAAAAGGATAAGGAATCAGCTTCCTACTTCCTAGGACTCCTAAGTCTATCCTAATTCAGAGGCTTGTCCACCAAGTCTCCTATACCAAGTCCAATTCAAGGACTCCCACATCTATATAAGGGGCCTCACCCCACAAATCAGAACTACGTTTTTTGGCTTGATTCTCTAATTCACAGAGATACGTAGGCATCTCGTAAAGGCAGATTGAGTCACGAAACACGAGAGCAGCCATTAAAGGCCTTGAGCTCCCGAATCCTAGTATTAAATACAGCAAGTAATAACCTTGAAATCTTATCCATAACAACCATGTAAGTCACTCTTCACCATATTAGAGTCACTTTGCACCCTATAAGAGTCTCTTGCCACCATATATTGGTACAATTGATCTATTAACTTCATATACATGCAATTTGACATCCTTTAACCACCTCTCTGTACCACTTTTATACAAGTCAATTTAGGACCATATTTTGGCTCTAATCAACCATGTAAGTCACTCTTCACCATATTAGACTCACTTTGCACCCTATAAGAGTCACTTGCCACCATATATTGGAACAATTGACATGTTAACATCATCTACATGCAATTTAACATCCTTTAACCACCTCTTGGTACCACTTTTATACGAGTCAATTTTGGGAAACATTTTGGCTCTAATCAACCATGTAAGTCACTCTTTACCATATTAGAGTCACTTTGCACCCTATAAGAGTCAATTGCCACCATATATTGGTACAATTGTCCTATCAACATCATATACATGCAATTTGACATCTTTTAACCACCTCTTGGTACCACTTTTATATAAGTCAATTAGGGCCACATTTGGACTCTAATTAACCATGTAAGTCACTCTTCACCATATTAGAGTCAATTTGCACCCAATAAGAGTCACTTGCCACGATAAATTGGTACAATTGACCTATTAACATCGTATACATGCAATTTGACATCTTTTAACCACCTCTTGGTACCACTTTTATATAAGTCAATTAGGGCCACATTTTGACTTTAATCAACCATGTAAGTCACTCTTCACCATATTAGAGTAACTTTGCACCCTATAAGAGTCAATTGACATGTTAACATCATCTACATGCAATTTAACATCCTTTAACCACCTCTTGGTACCACTTTTATACGAGTCTATTTTGGGAAACATTTTGGCTCTAATCAACCATGTAAGTCACTCTTCACCATATTAGAGTAATTTTGCACCCTATAAGAGTTACTTGCCATCATATAATGGTATAATTGACATGTTAACATCATCTACATACAATTTAACATCCTTTAACCACCTCTTTGTACCACTTTTATACGAGTCAATTTTGGGCCACATTTTGTCTCTAATCAACCATGTAAGTCCCTCTTCACAATATTAGAGTCACTTTGTACCCTATAAGAGTCACTTGCCACCATATATTTGTACGATTGACCTATTAACATCATATACATTCAATTTTACATCCTTAACTACCTCTTTGTACCACTTTTATACAAGTCAATTTAGGCTCATATTTTGACTCTAATCAACCATGTAAGTCAGTCTTCACCATATTAGAGTCACTTTGCACCCTATAAGAGTCACTTGCCACCATATATTGGTACAATTGACATGTTAACATCATCTACATGCAATTTAACATCCTTTAACCACCTCTTGGTACCACTTTTATACGAGTCAATTTTGGAAAAACATTTTGGCTCTAATCAACCATGTAAGTCACTCTTTACCATATTAGAGTCACTTTGCTACCTATAAGAGTCACTTTCCACCATATATTGGTACAATTGACCTATTAACATCATATACATGAAATTTGACATCCTTTAACCACCTTTTTGTACCACTTTTATACGTGTCAATTTTGGGCCACATTTTGGCTCTAATCAACCATGTAAGTCCCTCTTCACCATATTAGATTCACTTTGCACCCTATAAGGGTCACTTGCCACCATATATTTGTACAATTGACCTATTAACATCATATACATTCAATTTTACATCTTTTAACCACCTCTTGGTACCACTTTTATATAAGTCAATTTAGGCCCATATTTTGACTCTAATCAACCATGTAAGTCACTCTTCACCATATTAGAGTCACTTTGCACCCTATAAGAGTCACTTGCCACCATATATTGGTACAATTGATATGTTAACATCATCCACATGCAATTGAACATCCTTTAACCACCTCTTGGTACCACTTTTATAGGAGTCAATTTTGGGAAACATTTTCGCTCTAATCAACCATGTAAGTCACTCTTCACCATATTAGAGTCACTTTGCACCCTATAAGAGTCACTTGCCACCATATATTGGTACAATTGACCTATTAACATCATATACATGCAATTTGACATCTTTTAACCACCTCTCGGTACCAATTTTATACGAGTCAATTTTGGGAAACATTTTGGCTCTAATCAACCATGTAAGTCACTCTTCACCATATTAGAGTCACTTTGAACCCTATAAGAGTCATTTGCCACCATATATTGGTACAATTGACCTATTAACATCATATACATGCAATTTGACATCTTTTAACCACCTCTCGGTACCACTTTTATACGAGTCAATTTTGGGAAATATTTTGGCTCTAATCAACCATGTAAATCACTCTTCACCATATTTAAGTCACTTTGCACCCTATAAGAGTCACTTGCAACCATATATTGGTACAATTAACCTATTAACATCATATACATGCAATTTGACATCCTTCAACCACCTCTTGGTACCACTTTTATATAAGTCAATTATGGCCACATTTTGACTCTAATCAACCATGTAAGTCACTCTTCACCATATTAGAGTCACTTTGCACCCTATAAGAGTCTCTTGCCACCATATATTGGTACAATTGATCTATTAACTTCATATACATGAAATTTGACATCCTTTAACCACCTCTCTGTACCACTTTTATACAAGTCAATTTAGGACCATATTTTGGCTCTAATCAACCATGTAAGTCACTCTTCACCATATTAGACTCACTTTGCACCCTATAAGAGTCACTTGCCACCATATATTGGTACAATTGACATGTTAACATCATCTACATGCAATTTAACATCCTTTAACCACCTCTTGGTACCACTTTTATACGAGTCAATTTTGGGAAACATTTTGGCTCTAATCAACCATGTAAGTCACTCTTTACCATATTAGAGTCACTTTGCATCCTATAAGAGTCACTTGCCACCATATATTGGTATAATTGTCCTATCAACATCATATACATGCAATTTGACATCTTTTAACCACCTCTTGGTACCACTTTTATATAAGTCAATTAGGGCCACATTTGGACTCTAATTAACCATGTAAGTCACTCTTCACCATATTAGAGTCACTTTGCACACTATAAGAGTCACTTGCCACGATAAATTGGTACAATTGACCTATTAACATCGTATACATGCAATTTGACATCTTTTAACCACCTCTTGGTACCACTTTTATATAAGTCAATTAGGGCCACATTTTGACTTTAATCAACCATGTACGTCACTCTTCACCATATTAGAGTAACTTTGCACCCTATAAGAGTCACTTGCCACCATATACTGGTACAATTGACATGTTAACATCATCTACATGCAATTTAACATCCTTTAACCACCTCTTGGTACCACTTTTATACGAGTCTATTTTGGGAAACATTTTGGCTATAATCAACCATGTAAGTCACTCTTCACCATATTAGAGTAACTTTGCACCCTATAAGAGTTACTTGCCATCATATAATGGTATAATTGACATGTTAACATCATCTACATGCAATTTAACATCCTTTAACCACCTCTTTGTGCCACTTTTATACGAGTCAATTTTGGGCCACATTTTGTCTCTAATCAACCATGTAAGTCCCTCTTCACAATATTAGAGTCACTTTGTACCCTATAAGAGTCACTTGCCACCATATATTTGTACGATTGACCTATTAACATCATATACATTCAATTTTACATCCTTAACTACCTCTTTGTACCACTTTTATACAAGTCAATTTAGGCCAATATTTTGACTCTAATCAACCATGTAAGTCACTCTTCACCATATTAGAGTCACTTTGCACCCTATAAGAGTCACTTGCCACCATATATTGGTACAATTGACATGTTAACATCATCTACACGCAATTTAACATCCTTTAACCACCTCTTGGTACCACTTTTATACGAGTCAATTTTGGAAAAACATTTTTGCTCTAATCAACCATGTAAGTCACTCTTTACCATATTAGAGTCACTTTGCTACCTATAAGAGTCACTTTCCACCATATATTGGTACAATTGACCTATTAACACCATATACATGAAATTTGACATCCTTTAACCACCTCTTTGTGCCACTTTTATACGTGTCAATTTTGGGCCACATTTTGGCTCTAATCAACCATGTAAGTCCCTCTTCACCATATTAGATTCACTTTGCACCCTATAAGAGTCACTTGCCACCATATATTTGTACAATTGACCTATTAACATCATATACATTCAATTTTATATCTTTTAACCACCTCTTGGTACCACTTTTATATAAGTCAATTTAGGCCCATATTTTGACTCTAATCAACCATGTAAGTCACTCTTCACCATATTAGAGTCACTTTGCACCCTATAAGAGTCACTTGCCACCATATATTGGTACAATTGATATGTTAACATCATCCACATGCAATTGAACATCCTTTAACCACCTCTTGGTACCACTTTTATAGGAGTCAATTTTGGGAAACATTTTCGCTCTAATCAACCATGTAAGTCACTCTTCACCATATTAGAGTCACTTTGCACCCTATAAGAGTCACTTGCCACCATATATTGGTACAATTGACCTATTAACATCATATACATGCAATTTGACATCTTTTAACCACCTCTCGGTACCAATTTTATACGAGTCAATTTTGGGAAACATTTTGACTCTAATCAACCATGTAAGTCACTTTTCACCATATTAGAGTCACTTTGCACCCTATAAGAGTCACTTGCCACCATATATTGGTACAATTGACCTATTAACATCATATACATGCAATTTGACATCTTTTAACCACCTCTCGGTACCACTTTTATACGAGTCAATTTTGGGAAACATTTTGGCTCTAATCAACCATGTAAATCACTCTTCACCATATTTAAGTCACTTTGCACCCTATAAGAGTCTCTTGCCACCATATATAGGTACAATTGATCTATTAACTTCATATACATGCAATTTGACATCCTTTAACCACCTCTCTGTACCACTTTTATACAAGTCAATTTAGGACCATATTTTGGCTCTAATCAACCATGTAAGTCACTCTTCACCACATTAGACTCACTTTGCACCCTATAAGAGTCACTTGCCACCATATATTGGTATAATTGACATGTTAACATCATCTACATGCAATTTAACATCCTTTAACCACCTCTTGGTACCACTTTTATACGAGTCAATTTTGGGAAACATTTTGGCTCTAATCAACCATGTAAGTCACTCTTTACCATATTAGAGTCACTTTGCACCCTATAAGAGTCACTTGCCACCAGATATTGGTACAATTGTCCTATCAACATCATATACATGCAATTTGACATCTTTTAACCACCTCTTGGTACCACTTTTATATAAGTCAATTAGGGCCACATTTGGACTCTAATTAACCATGTAAGTCACTCTTCACCATATTAGAGTCACTTTGCACACTATAAGAGTCACTTGCCACGATAAATTGGTACAATTGACCTATTAACATCGTATACATGCAATTTGACATCTTTTAACCACCTCTTGGTACCACTTTTATATAAGTCAATTAGGGCCACATTTTGACTTTAATCAACCATGTAAGTCACTCTTCACCATATTAGAGTAACTTTGCACCCTATAAGAGTCACTTGCCACCATATACTGGTACAATTGACATGTTAACATCATCTACATGCAATTTAACATCCTTTAACCACCTCTTGGTACCACTTTTATACGAGTCTATTTTGGGATACATTTTGGCTCTAATCAACCATGTAAGTCACTCTTCACCATATTAGAGTAACTTTGCACCCTATAAGAGTTACTTGCCATCATATAATGGTATAATTGACATGTTAACATCATCTACATGCAATTTAACATCCTTTAACCACCTCTTTGTACCACTTTTATACGAGTCAATTTTGGGCCACATTTTGTCTCTAATCAACCATGTAAGTCTCTCTTCACAATATTAGAGTCACTTTGTACCCTATAAGAGTCACTTGCCACCATATATTTGTACGATTGACCTATTAACATCATATACATTCAATTTTACATCCTTAACTACCTCTTTCTACCACTTTTATACAAGTCAATTTAGGCCCATATTTTGACTCTAATCAACCATGTAAGTCACTCTTCACCATATTAGAGTCACTTTGCACCCTATAAGAGTCACTTGCCACCATATATTGGTACAATTGACATGTTAACATCATCTACATGCAATTTAACATCCTTTAACCACCTCTTGGTACCACTTTTATACGAGTCAATTTTGGAAAAACATTTTGGCTCTAATCAACCATGTAAGTCACTCTTTACCATATTAGAGTCACTTTGCACCCTATAAGAGTCACTTTCCACCATATATTGGTACAATTGACCTATTAACATCATATACATGAAATTTGACATCCTTTAACCACCTCTTTGTACCACTTTTATACGTGTCAATTTTGGGCCACATTTTGGCTCTAATCAACCATGTAAGTCCCTCTTCACCATATTAGATTCACTTTGCACCCTATAAGAGTCATTTGCCACCATATATTTGTACAATTGACCTATTAACATTATATACATTCAATTTTACATCTTTTAACCACCTCTTGGTACCACTTTTATATAAGTCAATTTAGGCCCATATTTTGACTCTAATCAACCATGTAAGTCACTCTTCACCATATTAGAGTCACTTTGAACCCTATAAGAGTCACTTGCCACCATATATTGGTACAATTGATATGTTAACATCATCCACATGCAATTGAACATCCTTTAACCACCTCTCGGTACCAATTTTATAGAGTCAATTTTGGGAAACATTTTGGCTCTAATCAACCATGTAAGTCACTCTTCACCATATTAGAGTCACTTTGCACCCTATAATAGTCACTTGCCACCATATATTGGTACAATTGACCTATTAACATCATATACATGCAATTTGACATCTTTTAACCACCTCTCGGTACCACTTTTATACGAGTCAATTTTGGGAAACATTTTGGCTCTAATCAACCATGTAAATCACTCTTCACCATATTTAAGTCACTTTGCACCCTATAAGAGTCACTTGCAACCGTATATTGGTGCAATTGACTTATTAACATCATATACATGCAATTTGACATCCTTCAACCACCTCTTGGTACCACTTTTATATAAGTCAATTATGGCCATATTTTGACTCTAATCAACCATGTAAGTCACTCTTCACCATATTAGAGTCACTTTGCACCCTATAAGAGTCTCTTGCCACCATATATTGGTACAATTGATCTATTAACTTCATATACATGCAATTTGACATCCTTTAACCACCTCTTTGTACCACTTTTATACAAGTCAATTTAGGACCATATTTTGGCTCTAATCAACCATGTAAGTCACTATTCACCATACTAGACTCACTTTGCACCCTATAAGAGTCACTTTCCACCATATATTTGTACAATTGACATGTTAACATCATCTACATGCAATTTAACATCCTTTAACCACCTCTTGGTACCACTTTTATACGAGTCAATTTTGGGAAACATTTTGGCTCTAATCAACCATGTAAGTCACTCTTTACCATATTAGAGTCACTTTGCACCCTATAAGAGTCACTTGCCACCATATATTGGTACAATTGTCCTATCAACATCATATACATGCAATTTGACATCTTTTAACCACCTCTTGGTACCACTTTTATATAAGTCAATTAGGGCCACATTTGGACTCTAATTAACCATGTAAGTCACTCTTCACCATATTAGAGTCACTTTGCACCCTATAAGAGTCACTTGCCACGATAAATTGGTACAATTGACCTATTAACATCGTATACATGCAATTTGACATCTTTTAACCACCTCTTGGTACCACTTTTATATAAGTCAATTAGGGCCACATTTTGACTTTAATCAACCATGTAAGTCACTCTTCACCATATTAGAGTAACTTTGCACCCTATAAGAGTCACTTGCCACCATATACTGGTACAATTGACATGTTAACATCATCTACATGCAATTTAACATCCTTTAACCACCTCTTGGTACCACTTTTATACGAGTCTATTTTGGGAAACATTTTGGCTCTAATCAACCATGTAAGTCACTCTTCACCATATTAGAGTAACTTTGCACCCTATAAGAGTTACTTGCCATCATATAATGGTATAATTGACATGTTAACATCATCTACATGCAATTTAACATCCTTTAACCACCTCTTTGTACCACTTTTATACGAGTCAATTTTGGGCCACATTTTGTCTCTAATCAACCATGTAAGTCCCTCTTCACAATATTAGAGTCACTTTGTACCCTATAAGAGTCACTTGCCACCATATATTTGTACGATTGACCTATTAACATCATATACATTCAATTTTACATCCTTAACTACCTCTTTGTACCACTTTTATACAAGTCAATTTAGGCCCATATTTTGACTCTAATCAACCATGTAAGTCACTCTTCACCATATTAGAGTCACTTTGCACCCTATAAGAGTCACTTGCCACCATATATTGGTACCTGTTATGGATTAAAACTACTATATATAATTACTGTATTTAATACTAAGGAACGTGAGCTCCAAGGCTCGATTTGACTGCTCTTGTGTTTCGTGACTCAATCTGCCTTAACAAGATGCCTACGTACCTTGCTGATTGCCAAGGATCAAGTCAAAAAACGTAGTTCTGATTTGTGGGGTGAGACCCCTTATATAGATGTGGGAGTCCTTGAATTGGACTTGGTATATGAGACTTGGTGGACAAGCCTCTGAATTAGGATAGACTTAGGAGTCCTAGGAAGTAGGAAGCTGATTCCTTATCCTTTTAGGTCCCCTTGAGGCTAATCTCTAAGGATTTATATCCTTATCGGGACTCTTTTCAACATCTGATTTCTCCCTTATTAATTAATTACGAAATTAATTAATAATCAGGGCCTTTGGGCCTTTTTTATTCCATCAGGCCTGAACTGGTCCATCAGCTTTAACCTTTCTGGTTTGAGTATCATATATCTATTTATTGGGCCTAGCAGCCCATACCTTGCAGTATTTAATTATACTATCATAATTTATTTATCCCTATCATTTGCCCCCCAACTTTTGAGAAACATTGATTAGGTTTCGCAGAAGTTAAATCTACTCGTTCCCTTACAGGGTTTTGTTTTTGCGTAAAGTGTGGAGCGACCTACACATTTACAATGAATCTTCCTTTTATTCAGGAATTATCTTAATTTCCAGGAATTTTTCCCTAATTTTCTGGGATTTTCCCTAATTTTCTGGATTTTTCCCTAATTTTCTGGGATTTATCCTTAATTTCTGGATTTTTCCCTAATTTTCTGGGATTTATCCTTAATTTTCTGGATCTTTCCCTTAATTTCTGGGATTTATCCTTAATTTCTGGATTTTCCTTAATTTTCTGAAAATATTAACATTTTTCAGAAACTATTTAAGGAATTTCCTTATTTTTTTGGATTTTTTCCCTAATTTCTGGGATTTACCCTTAATTGTCTGGATTTATTCCTTAATTTTCTGAAAATATTAACATTTTTCAGAAATTATTTAAGGAATTTCCTTATTTTTCTGGATTTTTTCCCTAATTTCTGGGATTTACCCTTAATTTTCTGGATTTATTCCTTAATTTTCTGAAAATATTAACATTTTTCAGAAATTATTTAAGGAATTTCCTTATTTTTATGGATTTTTTCCCTAATTTCTGGGATTTACCCTTAATTTCTGGATTTTTCCTTAATTTTCTGAAAATATTAACATTTTTCAGAAATTATTTAAGGAATTTCCTTATTTTTATTTTTATATATTTTTTTTTTATACAGATTTCGACCAGGAATCCATTCGGCCAGGATCCTGGTCGAATTAACCTTCAGTATGCCTTGGTCGACTGAATTTCGAGCAGGTTCTATTCGATCAGGAATCCTGGTCGATTTTCGGCCAGGATTTTCACCCCTTTCTTCTTTCTTTTTTTTTTTTTTTTTTTACAGTTTTCGAGCAGAAAATTTTCGAGTAGGAAATTTCAATTTCGGTCAGGATTTTCGGTCAGGAGTCCTAGTTTTGACCGAATTAACTTCCCTTGGTTGCCCAGGTCGATAGAAATTCGGGCAGGATCCATTCGACCAGGATTTGGCCTTGCTTTCTGGTCGACAATCTTCTCAGGGTTAAGAAAAGAGGATCAGGATTTTCGGTCAGGATTTCTATATAATTCTTGGTCGAATAGGTTTAAATTCTGGTCGAAATAACCATTTTCTTTAGCCCTTGTCGACAGAATTTCGACCTCAACTCTTTGGATTAGGAATGTAATGTAAGTTCTGATCGAATTGGGCCAGGATATCAAACTTGTATTCCTAATTTCCTAGGCTTCTATCTTGGGCCATCCCCGTTTATTGGGCCTGTTTTTAGCAGCCTCTTTTTTCTAGGCTTTAAAATTTTGGGCCCATTTTTCTGGGTTTATCTGGGTTTTGCATTTGGGCCCTAATTCTTTAATTAACTGGGCTTCTTTGGGCCTGGGCTAGTTCATGTTTTTCCAATCTGGGCCTTTTTCTGAATCTGGGCTTCTTGTACCCACAGGCCTAATAATTCTGGGGCTGGTCTAAAAAATTTTAGAACCTTCTGGAATTTTCGAGGTTTTTATGGAATTTCCAAATGTTTCTGGATTTTTCTAGAAAGTTTCCCTTAATTCTTTCAATTCCTTGTAGAACATTCCAGAATATTCCTTACTTTGGGCCAAAATGGGCTTTTTAAGGCCCATTATCCACTTATTTCTCCTATATATAGGTGGGATGAGAGTGTGATTCTTCACACCTCTCATTTCATTTCTCTTCATCTCAAACTTCCTAATCTTCTCCTCTCTCAAATCCACTCCTTCCTCCTCCCAAGTCTTTTCCAGTCTTTACTAGATGGCTGACAAGAGTTCCGAGAGGGCGGCCAAGATAGCCTCGGCTTCAAAACGAGGTAAGGATATCGAGATCCGCTCTTCATATATGTCTTTAATTGATATGATTAATACTAGGGGGGATGAATATCCTTTCACTGCACATCTCGACTCCTTTAATCATTGTAATACTTGGCATAACATAGATTTCAATAAACTAAATGCTCGTTATAACGTCCCTCCCCCCTTTAGACTAGTTCCGGTCTCTGGTGGTGACCGTACTTGCCACTGGAGGCCCGATACTCTCTTCATCTACACCGACGCCCTTAATGCTGGGCTTAGGTTCCCTTTCCATCCTTTTATCCCTCATCTTTTGGCTGACTTACAAATCAACCCGTGTCAGCTTCCTCCAAACGCCTGGAGGAATATTCTATGTTTTATGGTTTGTTGTCTTAGGGAGGGCTTTCCTCTTTCTGTAGCCGTTTTTAGGAAAGTCTTTCAATGTTACAATAGTTCTTCCAATATTTGTGGCTGGGTTTATGTCAAACAAAGGCCCAAAAGCAAACATATCTTTAACAGCGCCTCTATTCCTGATAATAATCCAAATTGGAGGAATAGTTTCGTTGGGTTACGTTGGGAGAATGGCGACTGGGGCACGCTCTTTCGATCTTCCTTCGGGAAGGTCAGTGATGGTAGCCTCAAATCCATTCACTTAACTCCTGAAGAAACTATCATTTACAATGGGCTCACTCAGGATGATGGCACCACCACCAGCTGGACTCTTTTAGAAGAGTTTTCCCTGATTCATGTGGGACTATCCTCTGTTTCTCAACAGGGTATTTCTCTTCCCTTCTTAATTTTTCTTTATTTCACGCATTATTAACATCACTTATTTTGTCTTTTGCTTTGTTTCAGCTGCTAAGGAGATTAACGAGGACAATGTCCCCTTGGTCGAGGAAACAACTAGGATGAAGAAAGCTCGGTTAGCAGGCCTAGACACCCGAGGAAAGGCGACAGAGCCTATCTTCTTGAGAAAGCACAAGGAGCCTATGGGGGAGGCTTCAACTGAAGGAGCTGAGGGCCATAATGCTCCTATCACTGCTGCTGCCCCTGCTGCTGCTGCTACAGGCGCCTTTCAGCCTCTCTGGGGATTCCGCCGAGGGGATACCGTGGTTGGTTCCACGAAGCATGCTTGGGATTGGTCCTACCATAGCGTGACTCCAAAGGACTTTACTGATGTGGTGGCCACCCCTGACCTTGAGAGGATTAAGCTCATGGGAGCCCAATCTCTGGCTTCGGTATGCCTTCTCTTTTTTAAACTTATTTCTCGTTCTTGTAGCACTTTCTTGCCTTATACTTTGTTAATTGTTTTGTTTCAGTCTAACGCCTACTTTCAAGGCGCTGTGAGGCAAGCCGAATCATGGAAGCGGGCTTCTGATAAGGCCGATAATGCCCTCAGGAGGCAGCAGAAGAAGTATGCTACCCTGGAGAAGAAGCTCAAGCGCAAGGAGGAAGAACTCGGAGAGTCTAACGCCGAGCTGGTGGTACTTCGGGCGGATAAGGATAAGGCTAAAGACAACTATCTAGACTCGGAGGAGTTTGCCCAATCCATGAGGATTAGGGATGATTCAGTTTTTCCCGGGTTTTTTAGGACTGGTTGGGACACGGCCCTTGGGACCGTGAACGAGGCTTGTCCTGATATTAACCCGGCGGACTACATCTGTCCTGATGACGAGGCTTTGCTACAGAGGTTTCGTACCCGAGTAGTCATCTCAGATCATGTTCCTCAGGATCCGCTCCTTCCTCCTCCCGAGTCTTCTTCCAGACCTGCTGAGGACGATGGCTCTTCCTCCTCCTCCGAGACGACAGAGACATCCAGCGAGAGCGGGGACGACGATGATATGGATGCCGAGGGTACTTCAGCTCCTTAGAGCCTTTTTCAGCCCTGCGTGGCTTGTTGTTTTTTTTTCTGAGACTTTTATTTATCGAACTTTTGTAATATCTATCCGATCTATCTCATTTATCACCTTATATGCTTGCATTCATGCACTTGATTTTTATTTGTTAGGCCATAAACATAATTCGAAGAACTCATGAATTTCGTAAAATTGTCTGGGATTCGTCCCTTACACAGGTAATAATAAACTTCGTGATCAAACTAAAACTTATAAAACCTAAGCAAGCAAAGCTTCAAGGTGCTTTTCAACCTACTCGCCATCCTGACGAGTAAGAATCGTATCCGGCTGCCCTATACATAGTAAACCTTTAAGTTTTGTGCATGCCAAGTTCTCGGGACTTCAAATCCATCCATAGTCTCTAGCTTGTAGGTTCCTCTACCCTGTACACTCTTGACTCTGTACGGCCCTTCCCAATTCGGGGTAAGCTTCCCTTTTTGTCCTACACCAGATGTTTCTATCTTCCTCAAGACTAGATCGCCTTGTTTAAAAAACCTTTCTTTAACCCTTAGGTTGTAGTAGAATGAAGCCTTTTTCTGATATTCTACTATCTTTGCATGTGCCTTATCTCGCACTTCATCGATCAAATCCAGGGCTAACCTCTGACCTTCCTCATTTTCCTCTGCGTTGAAAGCCTGAATCCTTGGAGAGGAATGTGATATCTCCACGGGAACTACTGCTTCTGCCCCATATGCCAACAAGAAGGAAGTTGCTCCTGTCGTGACTCTACAGGTAGTCCTATAGGCCCATAATATGGGAAGTATCTCGTCCACCCAATTATTTCTTGACTTCTCGATCCTCTTCTTTAATCCATCCAGGATTATCCGATTTGCTACCTCCGCTTGCCCATTGGCTTGCGGGTGAGCCACAGAGGTGAATCGTAACTCAATTTCATTTTCTTCACAATACCTCTTGAATTCCTCATTGTTGAATTGCGTTCCATTGTCAGTGACGAGGATACGGGGAATTCCAAATCGGCACATAATGTTTTCCCACAGGAATTGTGTAACCTGCTTAGTTGTGATTTTGGCCAAAGGTTTGGCTTCGATCCACTTGGTGAAATAATCAATGGCTACAATCAGAAATTTCCTTTGTGCCGTGGCCATAGGAAAAGGCCCTAGAATATCCATCCCCCACATGGCAAAGGGAATAGGTGAGTTGATAGAGGTCAGCATCTCGGGGGGTTGTCTAACAACTGGTGCATGCTTTTGACAGCGGTCACACTTCTTCACATATTCTTTGGCATCAGCCATCATTTCTGGCCAATAAAAGCCTAAACGGGTTAACTTATGAGCCAAGGCCCTGCCCCCCAAGTGCTGCCCGCAAATGCCTTCATGCACTTCCTCAAGAGCCAAGCGTGCCTCATCGGGCCTGAGACACCTCAAGTAAGGAACCACGAAAGATCTCTTATACAGAATCCCATCTATCAAGGAGTACCTTAGTGCTCGAATAGTTAATTTCCGTGCCTCAGTTGTATCACTTGGCAACCAACCGGTATGAATGTGAGCCTTGATGGGATCAATCCATGACGTCCCCAAGCCTATGGGAGCCACAAGCTTAACATCTATGCTCCGTGTCTTCAAAATACGGAAGTACACACTTCCTGAACTTTCTTCAATCTCAGACGAAGCGAACTTTGATAGCGCATCTGCTTTAGCATTTTCTTCCCTTGGAATTTGTTCAACATGGCATTCATTAAATTGGGTCATCACAGCCCTTACTAGGCGAACATACTTAGCCATCGTACCATCCCTTGCCTCAAATTCTCCCTTTACCTGGGATATGATCAACTTCGAGTCTCCACGGACTTTTAAGTTTTTGACTCTAAGTGTCCCAGCTAGACCAAGGCCAGCAATCAGGGCTTCATACTCTGCTTTATTGTTTGTGGTTGGGAAGTCTAGCTTCATAGCGTACTCAATTAGGAATCCATCAGGGCTTTGCAAAACCAACCCTGCTCCACTGGAATTTGTTTTTGATGCTCCATCAAAATAGAGAACCCAATATTCTTTCTCCTTGTCCTCCTTGTCGACTCCCTTGTCTTGAGGTATGGTATCTTCCTGCCCCCCGACTTCTTGGTTGGGTATGGTACATTCCACCACGAAGTCAGCTAGTGCCTGGGCTTTTATGGCCGTACGTGGCTTATACTTGAGATCGAACTCTCCCAACTCTATTGCCCACTTAATCAGTCTCCCACTCGCCTTGGGACTGTGAATGATGTTTCTCAGCGGCTGATTTGTTAGCACTTCAATCTGGTGAGCTTGAAAATAAGGACGCAGCTTTCTTGAAGCCATCACCAAGGCTAAAGCGAATTTCTCAATAGTTGAATAATTCAACTCTGCACCATGCAAGATTTTGCTGACATAGTATACGGGTTTCTGGACTTTCAGTTCCTCCTTAACCAAAACCGCGCTCAAAGCGCTTTCTGAAACAGCCAAGTACAAGAATAAAACTTCGCTCAGAACTGGCTTAGCCAACAACGGGGCCTGGCCCATATACTTCTTTAACTCTTCAAATGCCTTCTGATTTTCCTCACTCCATATAAAGTCTTTAATGTTCTTTAATGACTTGAAGAATGACAAGCACTTGTCTCCTGACTTGGAGATGAATCGTCCTAGCGCAGCGACCCTTCCTGTGAGCTTCTGGACATCCTTGATGGTTTTTGGTGGTTCCATGTCCAGGATCGCCTTGATTTTATCGGGGTTAGCCTCAATTCCCCTTTTTGAGACCATCAATCCCAAGAATTTTCCAGATCCTACTCCGAAAGCACACTTCGTAGGATTCAACATCATCTTGTGGTACCTCAGGACCTCAAAAGCTTCCCTCAAATGGGTTATGTGATCAGTCTTTACTAGACTCTTGACTAACATGTCATCAACATAGACTTCCATAGTCTTACCAATAAGATCCTTAAAAATTTTGTTTACCAACCTTTGATAGGTTGCTCCTGCATTTTTGAGACCAAACGCCATAACAAGATAGCAATAAACACCAAAGTCAGTAATGAATGATACCTTTGGAATGTCATCTTTATGCATTTTGATCTGGTTGTATCCGCTAAATCCATCCATGAAACTCAGCATCTCATGCCCAGCGGTGGCATCAATTAAAGTATCAATTCTAGGCAGCGGGAAACAGTCTTTGGGGCATGCATCATTCAGATCAGTGAAGTCTATACATATCCTCCACTTTCCATTAGCCTTCTTCACCATTACAGGATTTGCTAACCACTCTGGAAATTGAATCTCCTCAATGAAACCAGCCTCTAAGAGCTTTTCTACTTCCTGTTTTATAGCCTCTTGTCTTTCCGGGGCAAAATTTCTTTTCTTTTGTTTCACTGTCTTCCTGTTTGGATCCACATTTAGCTTGTGAGTAATTAACTCCGGGTCTATGCCTGGCATATCAGCTGCCGACCATGCAAACACATCACTATTTTCTTGCAAAAATTTCAATAACTTCCCTCTAAGGGGATCCTCTAATGTGGCTCCAATGAAAGTCGTCCTCTCAGGATTCTCGGGGTCTAAAGGAACCGAAACCAATTCTTCTGCTGGTCTTCCTCTATTCTCATCATTTTCTCGAACATCCATATCTTCAATAGGAAGAACTTGCCCCCCAACTCCATCTGCCCTCAAAGAGGCCACATAACAGCTTCTAGCCATTTTTTGATCTCCTCTCTCTTCTCCAATCCCGTTTCGGGTGGGAAACTTCATAACTGAATGGTATGAAGAGGGGACTGTCTTGAAGGCATGTATCCCTGTTCTCCCCATGATAGCATTATAAGTTGAACTAGCCTTTACCACCACGAAATCCAGCATCTGCGTTGCTTGCCTTGGCTCCGTACCTATGGTGGTTGGTAACTTGATTATCCCTTCTACAGGACATTCTACTCCAGCAAATCCATATATCGGCATGTCGGTTGGTGTTAACTGGGAATCGTTATACCCCATCCTTAGAAAGGCGTCATGGAGCAAGATATCCACAGAAGCACCATTATCAACAAGGACCCTCTTGACCGGGCTGTTTCCTATTATCGGTGTTATGACCAGCGGGTCGTCATGAGGAAACTTGACTCCCTCTAGGTCAGAATCATCAAAAGCCAATGTTACTTCTGTCCTGGCCCTTTTCGGGGCTTCTCCAACAATATGCATAACCTCTCTAGTATATGCCTTTCTGGAATTTTTGGATAATCCAGCAGCAGTTGGACCTCCAAAGATCGTGTTTATCACAGGCCCTCGAGGTTTCGGCCCTCCATAAATGGTGTTTACAACTGGTCCTCTAGGCTGGGGGTTTCGCCCCTGATCGTCTTGGTCCCTCCTACGATCCTCAAAGTTCTTCCTTCCATTATTATTCCTGTCCCCTCCTTCTCCAGTATATTTATTCAACCTTCCTTTTCGAATCAAAAACTCAATTTCGTCTTTCAATTGCCTACACTCATCGGTGTCATGGCCAACATCTTTATGGAATCTGCAATACTTGCCCTTATCTAGTTTGGCTGGATCAGCCTTCAAGGGCTTAGGCCAGCGAATATCTCTGTCTTTCTCAATTTCCATCAAAATCTGACTTCTAGGAGCATTCAGCTTAGCGTATTCAGTGAACTTCTGCCCAGGTCCTCCCTTCTTGGGGGTTGAATCAGGATTTTGTTCGGTTCTAGGATACTTGTCCTTAGCGATATATTCCAGATCTGTTTTTCGCTTCTTGCCTCCCGTGGGCTCATTACTTACTACGGTCTTCCTCATGCTTTCTTCAACCTTGATATACTTCCCTGCCCTCTCCTGGAGCTGCAACATATTTTCAGGGGGACGTTTGGCCAATGACATCTTAAAAAACTCATCCCTAGTTCCTTGCTGCAGTGCTATCATGGCTACCTTATCATCAAGGTCTGGGACTTTTAAAGCCTCCTTTGTAAAACGATTCAGGTAGTCTCTCAAAGATTCCTTTGCTCCCTGCACAATACTCATGAGAGATGCTGAACTTTTCTCATGGACTCTCCCACTGATGAATTGCTTAATAAAAGCCTGACTTAACTCCCTGAATGATCCAATTGAGTTTGGAGGCAAGCGACTATACCATCTTTGAGCCATACCTGACAGGGTTTGAGGGAAGGCCCGACACTTTATAGCGTCATTCACGGGTTGCAGCAGCAGTGCATTAGAGAATGTCCTAACATGATTAGCGGGGTCTCCCGTGCCATCATAGGCTTTGATAGTGGGCATCTTGAATTTTCTCGAGATATGGGCATTCATTATTTCTTCTATGAAGGGTGGAGTTGGATCATCAGGATCTCCAAGGGGAAGAAGATTGCTTGGATCAGTTCTTGGGACAGCAGCCCTTCTTCGTACCGAACCATCCAGGTCTATGATAGGAGGAGGGTTTCTCCCCCTAGGAGGCATCTGGGGTTTGGTGGCCTGGTGAGCTTCCAAATCACGCCCCAGCCTTTGGATTTCAGCCTCATGAGCCCTGATCCTTTCCTGTACTTCTTGGGGATTCGCCCCTGGGGTGCTTTGGGGGCGTTGCCTTCCCTCGGCCATCGGCTCTTTTCCAGGACGCCTCCTTCTCGGGGCCACTTCATCGTCCGAAGATTCGGAGTCTCTCTCAGTGTAAGGACCAGAAAATTCCCGATCTTCAGGGATAGGATCCAATCCTCGTATATAGGGGGGCGACTGCCCTCGTGCTATGCTTCGCCCAGCATATCCGCTTCCTCCAACCTCAAGGTAAAGGGGCATCCCATAAGGGGGGTTAGTGGTAACAATAGTTGAATATTCATACCCGACGGGTCGAGAATTCACAGGTATATGTACTTGTTGAACTTGAGGATTCATACCTTGAATAGTCGGGGGAGTCGTCCTTTGTGGTTGAGATTGAGTTGCCCCTATCTGGGTCTCCCCCTGAGTAGATGCATAAGTTGAATGTGGAGGAACCTCCACGGTTGATGAAATCACCTGGGTTATCTCTGATGGTGTTCCTTCCTCCAGAGTACTAGTTGTTCTCCGTGTTCTCGCCATGGTTGTTGTTGTGCCTTCCCACAGACGGCGCCAAATGTTATGGATTAAAACTACTATATATAATTACTGTATTTAATACTAAGGAACGTGAGCTCCAAGGCTCGATTTGACTGCTCTTGTGTTTCGTGACTCAATCTGCCTTAACAAGATGCCTACGTACCTTGCTGATTGCCAAGGATCAAGTCAAAAAACGTAGTTCTGATTTGTGGGGTGAGACCCCTTATATAGATGTGGGAGTCCTTGAATTGGACTTGGTATAGGAGACTTGGTGGACAAGCCTCTGAATTAGGATAGACTTAGGAGTCCTAGGAAGTAGGAAGCTGATTCCTTATCCTTTTAGGTCCCCTTGAGGCTAATCTCTAAGGATTTATATCCTTATCGGGACTCTTTTCAACATCTGATTTCTCCCTTATTAATTAATTACGAAATTAATTAATAATCAGGGCCTTTGGGCCTTTTTTATTCCATCAGACCTGAACTGGTCCATCAGCTTTAACCTTTCTGGTTTGAGTATCATATATCTATTTATTGGGCCTAGCAGCCCATACCTTGCAGTATTTAATTATACTATCATAATTTATTTATCCCTATCAGTACCATTGACATGTTAACATCATCTACATGCAATTTAACATCCTTTAACCACCTCTTGGTACCACTTTTATACGAGTCAATTTTGGAAAAAACATTTTGGCTCTAATCAACCATGTAAGTCACTCTTTACCATATTAGAGTCACTTTGCACCCTATAAGAGTCACTTTCCACCATATATTGGTACAATTGACCTATTAACATCATATACATGAAATTTGACATTCTTTAACCACCTCTTTGTACCACTTTTATACGTGTCAATTTTGGGCCACATTTTGGCTCTAATCAACCATGTAAGTCCCTCTTCACCATATTAGATTCACTTTGCACCCTATAAGAGTCATTTGCCACCATATATTTGCACAATTGACCTATTAACATCATATACATTCAATTTTACATCTTTTAACCACCTCTTGGTACCACTTTTATATAAGTCAATTTAGGCCCATATTTTGACTCTAATCAACCATGTAAGTCACTCTTCACCATATTAGAGTCACTTTGCACCCTATAAGAGTCACTTGCCACCATATATTGGTACAATTGATATGTTAACATCATCCACATGCAATTGAACATCCTTTAACCACCTCTTGGTACCACTTTTATAGGAGTCAATTTTGGGAAACATTTTCGCTCTAATCAACCATGTAAGTCACTCTTCACCATATTAGAGTCACTTTGCACCCTATAAGAGTCACTTGCCACCATATATTGGTACAATCGACCTATTAACATCATATACATGCAATTTGACATCTTTTAACCACCTCTCGGTACCAATTTTATACGAGTCAATTTTGGGAAACATTTTGGCTCTAATCAACCATGTAAGTCACTCTTCACCATATTAGAGTCACTTTGCACCCTATAAGAGTCACTTGCCACCATATATTGGTACAATTGACCTATTAACATCATATACATGCAATTTGACATCTTTTAACCACCTCTCGGTACCACTTTTATACGAGTCAATTTTGGGAAACATTTTGGCTCTAATCAACCATGTAAATCACTCTTCACCATATTTAAGTCACTTTGCACCCTATAAGAGTCACTTGCAACCATATATTGGTACAATTGACCTATTAACATCATATACATGCAATTTGACATCCTTCAACCACCTCTTGGTACCACTTTTATATAAGTCAATTATGGCCACATTTTGACTCTAATCAACCATGTAAGTCACTCTTCACCATATTAGAGTCACTTTGCACCCTATAAGAGTCTCTTGCCACCATATATTGGTACAATTGATCTATTAACTTCATATACATGCAATTTGACATCCTTTAACCACCTCTCTGTACCACTTTTATACAAGTCAATTTAGGACCATATTTTGGCTCTAATCAACCATGTAAGTTACTCTTCACCATATTAGACTCACTTTGCACCCTATAAGAGTCACTTGCCACCATATATTGGTACAATTGACATGTTAACATCATCTACATGCAATTTAACATCCTTTAACCACCTCTTGGTACCACTTTTATACGAGTCAATTTTGGGAAACATTTTGGCTCTAATCAACCATGTAAGTCACTCTTTACCATATTAGAGTCACTTTGCACCCTATAAGAGTCACTTGCCACCATATATTGGTACAATTGTCCTATCAACATCATATACATGCAATTTGACATCTTTTAACCACCTCTTGGTACCACTTTTATATAAGTCAATTAGGGCCACATTTGGACTCTAATTAACCATGTAAGTCACTCTTCACCATATTAGAGTCACTTTGCACACTATAAGAGTCACTTGCCACGATAAATTGGTACAATTGACCTATTAACATCGTATACATGCAATTTGACATCTTTTAACCACCTCTTGGTACCACTTTTATATAAGTCAATTAGGGCCACATTTTGACTATAATCAACCATGTATGTCACTCTTCACCATATTAGAGTAACTTTGCACCCTATAAGAGTCACTTGCCACCATATACTGGTACAATTGACATGTTAACATCATCTACATGCAATTTAACATCCTTTAACCACCTCTTGGTACCACTTTTATACGAGTCTATTTTGGGAAACATTTTGGCTCTAATCAACCATGTAAGTCACTCTTCACCATATTAGAGTAACTTTGCGCCCTATAAGAGTTACTTGCCATCATATAATGGTATAATTGACATGTTAACATCATCTACATGCAATTTAACATCCTTTAACCACCTCTTTGTACCACTTTTATACGAGTCAATTTTGGGCCACATTTTGTCTCTAATCAACCATGTAAGTCCCTCTTCACAATATTAGAGTCACTTTGTACCCTATAAGAGTCACTTGCCACCATATATTTGTACGATTGACCTATTAACATCATATACATTCAATTTTACATCCTTAACTACCTCTTTGTACCACTTTTATACAAGTCAATTTAGGCCCATATTTTGACTCTAATCAACCATGTAAGTCACTCTTCACCATATTAGAGTCACTTTGCACCCTATAAGAGTCACTTGCCACCATATATTGGTACAATTGACATGTTAACATCATCTACATGCAATTTAACATCCTTTAACCACCTCTTGGTACCACTTTTATACGAGTCAATTTTGGAAAAAACATTTTGGCTCTAATCAACCATGTAAGTCACTCTTTACCATATTAGAGTCACTTTGCACCCTATAAGAGTCACTTTCCACCATATATTGGTACAATTGACCTATTAACATCATATACATGAAATTTGACATCCTTTAACCACCTCTTTGTACCACTTTTATACGTGTCAATTTTGGGCCACATTTTGGCTCTAATCAACCATGTAAGTCCCTCTTCACCATATTAGATTCACTTTGCACCCTATAAGAGTCATTTGCCACCATATATTTGTACAATTGACCTATTAACATCATATACATTAAATTTTACATCTTTTAACCACCTCTTGGTACCACTTTTATATATGTCAATTTAGGCCCGTATTTTGACTCTAATCAACCATGTAAGTCACTCTTCACCATATTAGAGTCACTTTGCACCCTATAAGAGTCACTTGCCACCATATATTGGTACAATTGATATGTTAACATCATCCACATGCAATTGAACATCCTTTAACCACCTCTTGGTACCACTTTTATAGAAGTCAATTTTGGGAAACATTTTGGCTCTAATAACCATGTAAGTCACTCTTCACCATATTAGAGTCACTTTGCACCCTATAAGAGTCACTTGCCACCATATATTGGTACAATTGACCTATTAACATCATATACATGCAATTTGACATCTTTTAACCACCTCTCGGTACCAATTTTATAGAGTCAATTTTGGGAAACATTTTGGCTCTAATCAACCATGTAAGTCACTCTTCACCATATTAGAGTCACTTTGCACCCTATAAGAGTCACTTGCCACCATATATTGGTACAATTGACCTATTAACATCATATACATGCAATTTGACATCTTTTAACCACCTCTCGGTACCACTTTTATACGAGTCAATTTTGGGAAACATTTTGGCTCTAATCAACCATGTAAATCACTCTTCACCATATTTAAGTCACTTTGCACCCTATAAGAGTCACTTGCAACTGTATATTGGTACAATTGACTTATTAACATCATATACATGCAATTTGACATCCTTCAACCACCTCTTGGTACCACTTTTATATAAGTCAATTATGGCCACATTTTGACTCTAATCAACCATGTAAATCACTCTTCACCATATTAGAGTCACTTTGCACCCTATAAGAGTCTCTTGCCACCATATATTGGTACAATTGATCTATTAACTTCATATACATGCAATTTGACATCCTTTAACCACCTCTTTGTACCACTTTTATACAAGTCAATTTAGGACCATATTTTGGCTCTAATCAACCATGTAAGTCACTATTCACCATATTAGACTCACTTTACACCCTATAAGAGTCATTTGCCACCATATATTGGTACAATTGACATGTTAACATCATCTACATGCAATTTAACATCCTTTAACCACCTCTTGGTACCACTTTTATACGAGTCAATTTTGGGAAACATTTTGGCTCTAATCAACCATGTAAGTCACTCTTTACCATATTAGAGTCACTTTGCACCCTATAAGAGTCACTTGCCACCATATATTGGTACAATTGTCCTATCAACATCATATACATGCAATTTGACATCTTTTAACTACCTCTTGGTACCACTTTTATATAAGTCAATTAGGGCCACATTTGGACTCTAATTAACCATGTAAGTCACTCTTCACCATATTAGAGTCACTTTGCACCCTATAAGAGTCACTTGCCACGATAAATTGGTACAATTGACCTATTAACATCGTATACATGCAATTTAACATCTTTTAACCACCTCTTGGTACCACTTTTATATAAGTCAATTAGGGCCACATTTTGACTTTAATCAACCATGTAAGTCACTCTTCACCATATTAGAGTAACTTTACACCCTATAAGAGTCACTTGCCACCATATACTGGTACAATTGACATGTTAACATCATCTACATGCAATTTAACATCCTTTAACCACCTCTTTGTACCACTTTTATACGAGTCTATTTTGGGAAACATTTTGGCTCTAATCAACCATGTAAGTCACTCTTCACCATATTAGAGTAACTTTGCACCCTATAAGAGTTACTTGCCATCATATAATGGTATAATTGACATGTTAACATCATCTACATGCAATTTAACATCCTTTAACCACCTCTTTGTACCACTTTTATACGAGTCAATTTTGGGCCACATTTTGTCTCTAATCAACCATGTAAGTCCCTCTTCACAATATTAGAGTCACTTTGTACCCTATAAGAGTCACTTGCCACCATATATTTGTACGATTGACCTATTAACATCATATACATTCAATTTTACATCCTTAACTACCTCTTTGTACCACTTTTATACAAGTCAATTTAGGCCCATATTTTGACTCTAATCAACCATGTAAGTCAGTCTTCACCATATTAGAGTCACTTTGCACCCTATAAGAGTCACTTGCCACCATATATTGGTACAATTGACATGTTAACATCATCTACATGCAATTTAACATCCTTTAACCACCTCTTGGTACCACTTTTATACGAGTCAATTTTGGAAAAACATTTTGGCTCTAATCAACCATGTAAGTCACTCTTTACCATATTAGAGTCACTTTGCAGCCTATAAGAGTCACTTTCCACCATATATTGGTACAATTGACCTATTAACATCATATACATGAAATTTGACATCCTTTAACCACCTCTTTGTACCACTTTTATAAGTGTCAATTTTGGGCCACATTTTGACTCTAATCAACCATGTAAGTCACTCTTCACCATATTAGAGTCACTTTGCACCCTATAAGAGTCACTTGCCACCATATATTGGTACAATTGATATGTTAACATCATCCACATGCAATTGAACATCCTTTAACCACCTCTTGGTACCACTTTTATAGAAGTCAATTTTGGGAAACATTTTGGCTCTAAATAACCATGTAAGTCACTCTTCACCATATTAGAGTCACTTTGCACCCTATAAGAGTCACTTGCCACCATATATTGGTACAATTGACCTATTAACATCATATACATGCAATTTGACATCTTTTAACCACCTCTCGGTACCAATTTTATAGAGTCAATTTTGGGAAACATTTTGGCTCTAATCAACCATGTAAGTCACTCTTCACCATATTAGAGTCACTTTGCACCCTATAAGAGTCACTTGCCACCATATATTGGTACAATTGACCTATTAACATCATATACATGCAATTTGACATCTTTTAACCACCTCTCGGTACCACTTTTATACGAGTCAATTTTGGGAAACATTTTGGCTCTAATCAACCATGTAAATCACTCTTCACCATATTTAAGTCACTTTGCACCCTATAAGAGTCACTTGCAACTGTATATTGGTACAATTGACTTATTAACATCATATACATGCAATTTGACATCCTTCAACCACCTCTTGGTACCACTTTTATATAAGTCAATTATGGCCACATTTTGACTCTAATCAACCATGTAAATCACTCTTCACCATATTAGAGTCACTTTGCACCCTATAAGAGTCTCTTGCCACCATATATTGGTACAATTGATCTATTAACTTCATATACATGCAATTTGACATCCTTTAACCACCTCTTTGTACCACTTTTATACAAGTCAATTTAGGACCATATTTTGGCTCTAATCAACCATGTAAGTCACTATTCACCATATTAGACTCACTTTGCACCCTATAAGAGTCATTTGCCACCATATATTGGTACAATTGACATGTTAACATCATCTACATGCAATTTAACATCCTTTAACCACCTCTTGGTACCACTTTTATACGAGTCAATTTTGGGAAACATTTTGGCTCTAATCAACCATGTAAGTCACTCTTTACCATATTAGAGTCACTTTGCACCCTATAAGAGTCACTTGCCACCATATATTGGTACAATTGTCCTATCAACATCATATACATGCAATTTGACATCTTTTAACTACCTCTTGGTACCACTTTTATATAAGTCAATTAGGGCCACATTTGGACTCTAATTAACCATGTAAGTCACTCTTCACCATATTAGAGTCACTTTGCACCCTATAAGAGTCACTTGCCACGATAAATTGGTACAATTGACCTATTAACATCGTATACATGCAATTTGACATCTTTTAACCACCTCTTGGTACCACTTTTATATAAGTCAATTAGGGCCACATTTTGACTTTAATCAACCATGTAAGTCACTCTTCACCATATTAGAGTAACTTTACACCCTATAAGAGTCACTTGCCACCATATACTGGTACAATTGACATGTTAACATCATCTACATGCAATTTAACATCCTTTAACCACCTCTTTGTACCACTTTTATACGAGTCTATTTTGGGAAACATTTTGGCTCTAATCAACCATGTAAGTCACTCTTCACCATATTAGAGTAACTTTGCACCCTATAAGAGTTACTTGCCATCATATAATGGTATAATTGACATGTTAACATCATCTACATGCAATTTAACATCCTTTAACCACCTCTTTGTACCACTTTTATACGAGTCAATTTTGGGCCACATTTTGTCTCTAATCAACCATGTAAGTCCCTCTTCACAATATTAGAGTCACTTTGTACCCTATAAGAGTCACTTGCCACCATATATTTGTACGATTGACCTATTAACATCATATACATTCAATTTTACATCCTTAACTACCTCTTTGTACCACTTTTATACAAGTCAATTTAGGCCCATATTTTGACTCTAATCAACCATGTAAGTCAGTCTTCACCATATTAGAGTCACTTTGCACCCTATAAGAGTCACTTGCCACCATATATTGGTACAATTGACATGTTAACATCATCTACATGCAATTTAACATCCTTTAACCACCTCTTGGTACCACTTTTATACGAGTCAATTTTGGAAAAACATTTTGGCTCTAATCAACCATGTAAGTCACTCTTTACCATATTAGAGTCACTTTGCAGCCTATAAGAGTCACTTTCCACCATATATTGGTACAATTGACCTATTAACATCATATACATGAAATTTGACATCCTTTAACCACCTCTTTGTACCACTTTTATAAGTGTCAATTTTGGGCCACATTTTGGCTCTAATCAACCATGTAAGTCCCTCTTCACCATATTAGATTCACTTTGCACCCTATAAGAGTCATTTGCCACCATATATTTGTACAATTGACCTATTAACATCATATACATTCAATTTTACATCTTTTAACCACCTCTTGGTACCACTTTTATATATGTCAATTTAGGCCCGTATTTTGACTCTAATCAACCATGTAAGTCACTCTTCACCATATTAGAGTCACTTTGCACCCTATAAGAGTCACTTGCCACCATATATTGGTACAATTGATATGTTAACATCATCCACATGCAATTGAACATCCTTTAACCACCTCTTGGTACCACTTTTATAGAAGTCAATTTTGGGAAACATTTTGGCTCTAAATAACCATGTAAGTCACTCTTCACCATATTAGAGTCACTTTGCACCCTATAAGAGTCACTTGCCACCATATATTGGTACAATTGACCTATTAACATCATATACATGCAATTTGACATCTTTTAACCACCTCTCGGTACCAATTTTATAGAGTCAATTTTGGGAAATATTTTGGCTCTAATCAACCATGTAAGTCACTCTTCACCATATTAGAGTCACTTTGCACCCTATAAGAGTCACTTGCCACCATATATTGGTACAATTGACCTATTAACATCATATACATGCAATTTGACATCTTTTAACCACCTCTCGGTACCACTTTTATACGAGTCAATTTTGGGAAACATTTTGGCTCTAATCAACCATGTAAATCACTCTTCACCATATTTAAGTCACTTTGCACCCTATAAGAGTCACTTGCAACTGTATATTGGTACAATTGACTTATTAACATCATATACATGCAATTTGACATCCTTCAACCACCTCTTGGTACCACTTTTATATAAGTCAATTATGGCCACATTTTGACTCTAATCAACCATGTAAATCACTCTTCACCATATTAGAGTCACTTTGCACCCTATAAGAGTCTCTTGCCACCATATATTGGTACAATTGATCTATTAACTTCATATACATGCAATTTGACATCCTTTAACCACCTCTTGTACCACTTTTATACAAGTCAATTTAGGACCATATTTTGGCTCTAATCAACCATGTAAGTCACTATTCACCATATTAGACTCACTTTGCACCCTATAAGAGTCATTTGCCACCATATATTGGTACAATTGACATGTTAACATCATCTACATGCAATTTAACATCCTTTAACCACCTCTTGGTACCACTTTTATACGAGTCAATTTTGGGAAACATTTTGGCTCTAATCAACCATGTAAGTCACTCTTTACCATATTAGAGTCACTTTGCACCCTATAAGAGTCACTTGCCACCATATATTGGTACAATTGTCCTATCAACATCATATACATGCAATTTGACATCTTTTAACTACCTCTTGGTACCACTTTTATATAAGTCAATTAGGGCCACATTTGGACTCTAATTAACCATGTAAGTCACTCTTCACCATATTAGAGTCACTTTGCACCCTATAAGAGTCACTTGCCACGATAAATTGGTACAATTGACCTATTAACATCGTATACATGCAATTTGACATCTTTTAACCACCTCTTGGTACCACTTTTATATAAGTCAATTAGGGCCACATTTTGACTTTAATCAACCATGTAAGTCACTCTTCACCATATTAGAGTAACTTTACACCCTATAAGAGTCACTTGCCACCATATACTGGTACAATTGACATGTTAACATCATCTACATGCAATTTAACATCCTTTAACCACCTCTTTGTACCACTTTTATACGAGTCTATTTTGGGAAACATTTTGGCTCTAATCAACCATGTAAGTCACTCTTCACCATATTAGAGTAACTTTGCACCCTATAAGAGTTACTTGCCATCATATAATGGTATAATTGACATGTTAACATCATCTACATGCAATTTAACATCCTTTAACCACCTCTTTGTACCACTTTTATACGAGTCAATTTTGGGCCACATTTTGTCTCTAATCAACCATGTAAGTCCCTCTTCACAATATTAGAGTCACTTTGTACCCTATAAGAGTCACTTGCCACCATATATTTGTACGATTGACCTATTAACATCATATACATTCAATTTTACATCCTTAACTACCTCTTTGTACCACTTTTATACAAGTCAATTTAGGCCCATATTTTGACTCTAATCAACCATGTAAGTCAGTCTTCACCATATTAGAGTCACTTTGCACCCTATAAGAGTCACTTGCCACCATATATTGGTACAATTGACATGTTAACATCATCTACATGCAATTTAACATCCTTTAACCACCTCTTGGTACCACTTTTATACGAGTCAATTTTGGAAAAACATTTTGGCTCTAATCAACCATGTAAGTCACTCTTTACCATATTAGAGTCACTTTGCACCCTATAAGAGTCACTTTCCACCATATATTGGTACAATTGACCTATTAACATCATATACATGAAATTTGACATCCTTTAACCACCTCTTTGTACCACTTTTATAAGTGTCAATTTTGGGCCACATTTTGGCTCTAATCAACCATGTAAGTCCCTCTTCACCATATTAGATTCACTTTGCACCCTATAAGAGTCATTTGCCACCATATATTTGTACAATTGACCTATTAACATCATATACATTCAATTTTACATCTTTTAACCACCTCTTGGTACCACTTTTATATAAGTCAATTTAGGCCCATATTTTGACTCTAATCAACCATGTAAGTCACTCTTCACCATATTAGAGTCACTTTGCACCCTATAAGAGTCACTTGCCACCATATATTGGTACAATTGATATGTTAACATCATCCACATGCAATTGAACATCCTTTAACCACCTCTTGGTACCACTTTTATAGAAGTCAATTTTGGGAAACATTTTGGCTCTAATCAACCATGTAAGTCACTCTTCACCATATTAGAGTAACTTTGCACCCTATAAGAGTCACTTGCCACCATATATTGGTACAATTGACCTATTAACATCATATACATGCAATTTGACATCTTTTAACCACCTCTCGGTACCAATTTTATAGAGTCAATTTTGGGAAACATTTTGGCTCTAATCAACCATGTAAGTCACTCTTCACCATATTAGAGTCACTTTGCACCCTATAAAAGTCACTTGCCACCATATATTGGTACAATTGACCTATTAACATCATATACATGCAATTTGACATCTTTTAACCACCTCTCGGTACCACTTTTATACGAGTCAATTTTGGGAAACATTTTGGCTCTAATCAACCATGTAAATCACTCTTCACCATATTTAAGTCACTTTGCACCCTATAAGAGTGACTTGCAACCGTATATTGGTACAATTGACTTATTAACATCATATACATGCAATTTGACATCCTTCAACCACCTCTTGGTACCACTTTTATATAAGTCAATTATGGCCACATTTTGACTCTAATCAACCATGTAAGTCACTCTTCACCATATTAGAGTCACTTTGCACCCTATAAGAGTATCTTGCCACCATATATTGGTACAATTGATCTATTAACTTCATATACATGCAATTTGACATCCTTTAACCACCTCTCTGTACCACTTTTATACAAGTCAATTTAGGACCATATTTTGGCTCTAATCAACCATGTAAGTCACTCTTCACCATATTAGACTCACTTTGCACCCTATAAGAGTCACTTGCCACCATATATTGGTACAATTGACATGTTAACATCATCTACATGCAATTTAACATCCTTTAACCACCTCTTGGTACCACTTTTATACGAGTCAATTTTGGGAAACATTTTGGCTCTAATCAACCATGTAAGTCACTCTTTACCATATTAGAGTCACTTTGCACCCTATAAGAGTCACTTGCCACCATATATTGGCTACAATTGTCCTATCAACATCATATACATGCAATTTGACATCTTTTAACCACCTCTTGGTACCACTTTTATATAAGTCAATTAGGGCCACATTTGGACTCTAATTAACCATGTAAGTCACTCTTCACCATATTAGAGTCACTTTGCACCCTATAAGAGTCACTTGCCACGATAAATTGGTACAATTGACCTATTAACATCGTATACATGCAATTTGACATCTTTTAACCACCTCTTGGTACCACCTTTTATATAAGTCAATTAGGGCCACATTTTGACTTTAATCAACCATGTAAGTCACTCTTCACCATATTAGAGTAACTTTGCACCCTATAAGAGTCACTTGCCACCATATACTGGTACAATTGATCATGTTAACATCATCTACATGCAATTTAACATCCTTTAACCACCTCTTGGTACCACTTTTATACGAGTCAATTTTGGGAAACATTTTGGCTCTAATCAACCATGTAAGTCATTCTTCACCATATTAGAGTAACTTTGCACCCTATAAGAGTTACTTGCCATCATATAATGGTATAATTGACATGTTAACATCATCTACATGCAATTTAACATCCTTTAACCACCTCTTTGTACCACTTTTATACGAGTCAATTTTGGGCCACATTTTGTCTCTAATCAACCATGTAAGTCCCTCTTCACAATATTAGAGTCACTTTGTACCCTATAAGAGTCACTTGCCACCATATATTTGTACGATTGACCTATTAACATCATATACATTCAATTTTACATCCTTAACTACCTCTTTGTACCACTTTTATACAAGTCAATTTAGGCCCATATTTTGACTCTAATCAACCATGTAAGTCACTCTTCACCATATTAGAGTCACTTTGCACCCTGTAAGAGTCACTTGCCACCATATATTGGTACAATTGACATGTTAACATCATCTACATGCAATTTAACGTCCTTTAACCACCTCTTGGTACCACTTTTATACGAGTCAATTTTGGGAAAAACATTTTGGCTCTAATCAACCATGTAAGTCACTCTTACCATATTAGAGTCACTTTGCACCCTATAAGAGTCACTTTCCACCATATATTGGTACAATTGACCTATTAACATCATATACATGCAATTTGACATCCTTTAACCACCTCTTGGTACCACTTTTATACGAGTCAATTTTGGGCCACATTTTGGCTCTAATCAACCATGTAAGTCCCTCTTCACCATATTAGATTCACTTTGCACCCTATAAGAGTCACTTGCCACCATATATTTGTACAATTGACCTATTAACATCATATACATTCAATTTTACATCTTTTAACCACCTCTTGGTACCACTTATATATAAGTCAATTTAGGCCCATATTTTGACTCTAATCAACCATGTAAGTCACTCTTCACCATATTAGAGTCACTTTGCACCCTATAAGAGTCACTTGCCACCATATATTGGTACAATTGATATGTTAACATCATCCACATGCAATTGAACATCCTTTAACCACCTCTTGGTACCACTTTTATAGAAGTCAATTTTGGGAAACATTTTGGCTCTAATCAACCATGTAAGTCACTCTTCACCATATTAGAGTCACTTTGCACCCTATAAGAGTCACTTGCCACCATATATTGGTACAATTGACCTATTAACATCATATACATGCAATTTGACATCTTTTAACCACCTCTCGGTACCACTTTTATAGAGTCAATTTTGGGAAACATTTTGGCTCTAATCAACAATGTAAGTCACTCTTCACCATATTAGAGTCACTTTGCACCCTATAAGAGTCACTTGCCACCATATATTGGTACAATTGACCTATTAACATCATATACATGCAATTTGACATCTTTTAACCACCTCTCGGTACCACTTTTATACGAGTCAATTTTGGGAAACATTTTGGCTCTAATCAACCATGTAAATCACTCTTCACCATATTTAAGTCACTTTGCACCCTATAAGAGTCACTTGCAACCGTATATTGGTACAATTGACCTATTAACATCATATACATGCAATTTGACATCCTTCAACCACCTCTTGGTACCACTTTTATATAAGTCAATTATGGCCACATTTTGACTCTAATCAACCATGTAAGTCACTCTTCACCATATTAGAGTCACTTTGCACCCTATAAGAGTCTCTTGCCACCATATATTGGTACAATTGATCTATTAACTTCATATACATGCAATTTGACATCCTTTAACCACCTCTCTGTACCACTTTTATACAAGTCAATTTAGGACCATATTTTGGCTCTAATCAACCATGTAAGTCACTCTTCACCATATTAGACTCACTTTGCACCCTATAAGAGTCATTTGCCACCATATATTGGTACAATTGACATGTTAACATCATCTACATGCAATTTAACATCCTTTAACCACCTCTTGGTACCACTTTTATACGAGTCAATTTTGGGAAACATTTTGGCTCTAATCAACCATGTAAGTCACTCTTTACCATATTAGAGTCACTTTGCACCCTATAAGAGTCACTTGCCACCATATATTGGTACAATTGTCCTATCAACATCATATACATGCAATTTGACATCTTTTAACCTACCTCTTGGTACCACTTTTATATAAGTCAATTAGGGCCACATTTGGACTCTAATTAACCATGTAAGTCACTCTTCACCATATTAGAGTCACTTTGCACCCTATAAGAGTCACTTGCCACGATAAATTGGTACAATTGACCTATTAACATCGTATACATGCAATTTGACATCTTTTAACCACCTCTTGGTACCACTTTTATATAAGTCAATTAGGGCCACATTTTGACTTTAATCAACCATGTAAGTCACTCTTCACCATATTAGAGTAACTTTGACACCCTATAAGAGTCACTTGCCACCATATACTGGTACAATTGACATGTTAACATCATCTACATGCAATTTAACATCCTTTAACCACCTCTTGGTACCACTTTTATACGAGTCTATTTTGGGAAACATTTTGGCTCTAATCAACCATGTAAGTCACTCTTCACCATATTAGAGTAACTTTGCACCCTATAAGAGTTACTTGCCATCATATAATGGTATAATTGACATGTTAACATCATCTACATGCAATTTAACATCCTTTAACCACCTCTTTGTACCACTTTTATACGAGTCAATTTTGGGCCACATTTTGTCTCTAATCAACCATGTAAGTCCCTCTTCACAATATTAGAGTCACTTTGTACCCTATAAGAGTCACTTGCCACCATATATTTGTACGATTGACCTATTAACATCATATACATTCAATTTTACATCCTTAACTACCTCTTTGTACCACTTTTATACAAGTCAATTTAGGCCCATATTTTGACTCTAATCAACCATGTAAGTCAGCTCTTCACCATATTAGAGTCACTTTGCACCCTATAAGAGTCACTTGCCACCATATATTGGTACAATTGACATGTTAACATCATCTACATGCAATTTAACATCCTTTAACCACCTCTTGGTACCACTTTTATACGAGTCAATTTTGGAAAAACATTTTGGCTCTAATCAACCATGTAAGTCACTCTTTACCATATTAGAGTCACTTTGCACCCTATAAGAGTCACTTTCCACCATATATTGGTACAATTGACCTATTAACATCATATACATGAAATTTGACATCCTTTAACCACCTCTTTGTACCACTTTTATACGTGTCAATTTTGGGCCACATTTTGGCTCTAATCAACCATGTAAGTCCCTCTTCACCATATTAGATTCACTTTGCACCCTATAAGAGTCATTTGCCACCATATATTTGTACAATTGACCTATTAACATCATATACATTCAATTTTACATCTTTTAACCACCTCTTGGTACCACTTTTATATAAGTCAATTTAGGCCCATATTTTGACTCTAATCAACCATGTAAGTCACTCTTCACCATATTAGAGTCACTTTGCACCCTATAAGAGTCACTTGCCACCATATATTGGTACAATTGATATGTTAACATCATCCACATGCAATTGAACATCCTTTAACCACCTCTTGGTACCACTTTTATAGAAGTCAATTTTGGGAAACATTTTGGCTCTAATCAACCATGTAAGTCACTCTTCACCATATTAGAGTCACTTTGCACCCTATAAGAGTCACTTGCCACCATATATTGGTACAATTGACCTATTAACATCATATACATGCAATTTGACATCTTTTAACCACCTCTCGGTACCAATTTTATAGAGTCAATTTTGGGAAACATTTTGGCTCTAATCAACCATGTAAGTCACTCTTCACCATATTAGAGTCACTTTGCACCCTATAAGAGTCACTTGCCACCATATATTGGTACAATTGACCTATTAACATCATATACATGCAATTTGACATCTTTTAACCACCTCTCGGTACCACTTTTATACGAGTCAATTTTGGGAAACATTTTGGCTCTAATCAACCATGTAAATCACTCTTCACCATATTTAAGTCACTTTGCACCCTATAAGAGTGACTTGCAACCGTATATTGGTACAATTGACTTATTAACATCATATACATGCAATTTGACATCCTTCAACCACCTCTTGGTACCACTTTTATATAAGTCAATTATGGCCACATTTTGACTCTAATCAACCATGTAAGTCACTCTTCACCATATTAGAGTCACTTTGCACCCTATAAGAGTCTCTTGCCACCATATATTGGTACAATTGATCTATTAACTTCATATACATGCAATTTGACATCCTTTAACCACCTCTCTGTACCACTTTTATACAAGTCAATTTAGGACCATATTTTGGCTCTAATCAACCATGTAAGTCACTCTTCACCATATTAGACTCAATTTGCACCCTATAAGACTCACTTGCCACCATATATTGGTACAATTGACATGTTAACATCATCTACATGCAATTTAACATCCTTTAACCACCTCTTGGTACCACTTTTATACGAGTCAATTTTGGGAAACATTTTGGCTCTAATCAACCATGTAAGTCACTCTTTACCATATTAGAGTCACTTTGCACCCTATAAGAGTCACTTGCCACCATATATTGCTACAATTGTCCTATCAACATCATATACATGCAATTTGACATCTTTTAACCACCTCTTGGTACCACTTTTATATAAGTCAATTAGGGCCACATTTGGACTCTAATTAACCATGTAAGTCACTCTTCACCATATTAGAGTCACTTTGCACCCTATAAGAGTCACTTGCCACGATAAATTGGTACAATTGACCTATTAACATCGTATACATGCAATTTGACATCTTTTAACCACCTCTTGGTACCACCTTTATATAAGTCAATTAGGGCCACATTTTGACTTTAATCAACCATGTAAGTCACTCTTCACCATATTAGAGTAACTTTGCACCCTATAAGAGTCACTTGCCACCATATACTGGTACAATTGTCATGTTAACATCATCTACATGCAATTTAACATCCTTTAACCACCTCTTGGTACCACTTTTATACGAGTCAATTTTGGGAAAACATTTTGGCTCTAATCAACCATGTAAGTCACTCTTCACCATATTAGAGTAACTTTGCACCCTATAAGAGTTACTTGCCATCATATAATGGTATAATTCACATGTTAACATCATCTACATGCAATTTAAAATCCTTTAACCACCTATTTGTACCACTTTTATAAGAGTCAATTTTGGGCCACATTTTGTCTCTAATCAACCATGTAAGTCCCTCTTCACAATATTAGAGTCACTTTGTACCCTATAAGAGTCACTTGCCACCATATATTTGTACGATTTCCCTATTAACATCATATACATTCAATTTTACATCCTTAACTACCTCTTTGTACCACTTTTATACAAGTCAATTTAGGCCCATATTTTGACTCTAATCATCCATGTAAGTCACTCTTCACCATATTAGAGTCACTTTGCACCCTATAAGAGTCACTTGCCACCATATATTGGTACAATTGACATGTTAACATCATCTACATGCAATTTAACATCCTTTAACCACCTCTTGGTACCACTTTTATACGAGTCAATTTTGGGAAAACATTTTGGCTCTAATCAACCATGTAAGTCACTCTACCATATTAGAGTCACTTTGCACCCTATAAGAGTCACTTTCCACCATATATTGGTACAATTGACCTATTAACATCATATACATGCAATTTGACATCCTTTAACCACCTCTTTGTACCACTTTTATACGTGTCAATTTTGGGCCACATTTTGGCTCTAATCAACCATGTAAGTCCCTCTTCACCATATTAGATTCACTTTGCACCCTATAAGAGTCACTTGCCACCATATATTTGTACAATTGACCTATTAACATCATATACATTCAATTTTACATCTTTTAACCACCTCTTGGTACCACTTTTATATAAGTCAATTTAGGCCCATATTTTGACTCTAATCAACCATGTAAGTCACTCTTCACCATATTAGAGTCACTTTGCACCCTATAAGAGTCACTTGCCACCATATATTGGTACAATTGATATGTTAACATCATCCACATGCAATTGAACATCCTTTAACCACCTCTTGGTACCACTTTTATATAAGTCAATTTAGGCCCATATTTTGACTCTAATCAACCATGTAAGTCACTCTTCACCATATTAGAGTCACTTTGCACCCTATTAGAGTCATTTTCCACCATATATTGGTACAATTGATATGTTAACATCATCCACATGCAATTGAACATCCTTTAACCACCTCTTGGTACCACTTTTATAGGAGTCAATTTTGGGAAACATTTTGGCTCTAATCAACCATGTAAGTCACTCTTCACCATATTAGAGTCACTTTGCACCCTATAAGAGTCACTTGCCACCATATATTGGTACAATTGACCTATTAACATCATATACATGCAATTTGACATCTTTTAACCACCTCTCGGTACCACTTTTATACGAGTCAATTTTGGGAAACATTTTGGCTCTAATCAACCATGTAAATCACTCTTCACCATATTTAAGTCACTTTGCACCCTATAAGAGTCACTTGCAACCATATATTGGTACAATTGACCTATTAACATCATATACATGCAATTTGACATCCTTTAACCACCTCTTGGTACCACTTTTATATAAGTCAATTATGGCCACATTTTGACTCTAATCAACCATGTAAGTCACTCTTCACCATATTAGAGTCACTTTGCACCCTATAAGAGTCTCTTGCCACCATATATTGGTACAATTGATCTATTAACTTCATATACATGCAATTTGACATCCTTTAACCACCTCTCTGTACCACTTTTATACAAGTCAATTTAGGACCATATTTTGGCTCTAATCAACCATGTAAGTCACTCTTCACATTATTAGACTCACTTTGCACCCTATAAGAGTCACTTGCCACCATATATTGGTACAATTGACATGTTAACATCATCTACATGCAATTTAACATCCTTTAACCACCTCTTGGTACCACTTTTATACGAGTCAATTTTGGGAAACATTTTGGCTCTAATCAACCATGTAAGACACTATTTACCATATTAGAGTCACTTTGCACCATATAAGAGTCACTTGTCACCATATATTGGTACAATTGTCCTATCAACATCATATACATGCAATTTGACATCTTTTAACCACCTCTTGGTACCACTTTTATATAAGTCAATTAGGGCCACATTTGGACTCTAATTAACCATGTAAGTCACTCTTCACCATATTAGAGTCACTTTGCACCCTATAAGAGTCACTTGCCACGATAAATTGGTACAATTGACCTATTAACATCGTATACAAGCAATTTGACATCTTTTAACCACCTCTTGGTACCACTTTTATATAAGTCAATTAGGGCCATATTTTGACTTTAATCAACCATGTAAGTCACTCTTCACCATATTAGAGTAACTTTGCACCCTATAAGAGTCACTTGCCACCATATACTGGTACAATTGACATGTTAACATCATCTACATGCAATTTAACATCCTTTAACCACCTCTTGGTACCACTTTTATACGAGTCAATTTTGGGAAACATTTTGGCTTTAATCAACCATGTAAGTCACTCTTCACCATATTAGAGTAACTTTGCACCCTATAAGAGTTACTTGCCATCATATAATGGTATAATTGACATGTTAACATCATCTACATGCAATTTAACATCCTTTAACCACCTCTTTTGTACCACTTTTATACGAGTCAATTTTGGGCCACATTTTGTCTCTAATCAACCATGTAAGTCCCTCTTCACAATATTAGAGTCACTTTGTACCCTATAAGAGTCACTTGCCACCATATATTTGTACGATTGACCTATTAACATCATATACATTCAATTTTACATCCTTAACTACCTCTTTGTACCACTTTTATACAAGTCAATTTAGGCCCATATTTTGACTCTTATCAACCATGTAAGTCACTCTTCACCATATTAGAGTCACTTTGCACCCTATAAGAGTCACTTGCCACCATATATTGGTACAATTGACATGTTAACATCATCTACATGCAATTTAACATCTTTTAACCACCTCTTGGTACCACTTTTATACGAGTCAATTTTGGAAAAACATTTTGGCTCTAATCAACCATGTAAGTCACTCTTTACCATATTAGAGTCACTTTGCACCCTATAAGAGTCACTTTCCACCATATATTGGTACAATTGACCTATTAACATCATATACATGAAATTTGACATCCTTTAACCACCTCTTTGTACCACTTTTATACGTGTCAATTTTGGGCCACATTTTGGCTCTAATCAACCATGTAAGTCCCTCTTCACCATATTAGATTCACTTTGCACCCTATAAGAGTCATTTGCCACCATATATTTGTACAATTGACCTATTAACATCATATACATTCAATTTTACATCTTTTAACCACCTCTTGGTACCACTTTTATATAAGTCAATTTAGGCCCATATTTTGACTCTAATCAACCATGTAAGTCACTCTTCACCATATTAGAGTCACTTTGCACCCTATAAGAGTCACTTGCCACCATATATTGGTACAATTGATATGTTAACATCATCCACATGCAATTGAACATCCTTTAACCACCTCTTGGTACCACTTTTATAGAAGTCAATTTTGGGAAACATTTTGGCTCTAATCAACCATGTAAGTCACTCTTCACCATATTAGAGTCACTTTGCACCCTATAAGAGTCACTTGCCACCATATATTGGTACAATTGACCTATTAACATCATATACATGCAATTTGACATCTTTTAACCACCTCTCGGTACCAATTTTATAGAGTCAATTTTGGGAAACATTTTGGCTCTAATCAACCATGTAAGTCACTCTTCACCATATTAGAGTCACTTTGCACCCTATAAGAGTCACTTGCCACCATATATTGGTACAATTGACCTATTAACATCATATACATGCAATTTGACATCTTTCAACCACCTCTCGGTACCACTTTTATACGAGTCAATTTTGGGAAACATTTTGGCTCTATCTAATCAACCATGTAAATCACTCTTCACCATATTTAAGTCACTTTGCACCCTATTAGAGTCACTTGCAACCGTATATTGGTACAATTGACTTATTAACATCATATACATGCAATTTGACATCCTTCAACCACCTCTTGGTACCACTTTTATATAAGTCAATTATGGCCACATTTTGACTCTAATCAACCATGTAAGTCACTCTTCACCATATTAGAGTCACTTTGCACCCTATAAGAGTCTCTTGCCACCATATATTGGTACAATTGATCTATTAACTTCATATACATGCAATTTGACATCCTTTAACCACCTCTCTGTACCACTTTTATACAAGTCAATTTAGGACCATATTTTGGCTCTAATCAACCATGTAAGTCACTCTTCACCATATTAGACTCACTTTGCACCCTATAAGAGTCACTTGCCAGCATATATTGGTACAATTGACATGTTAACATCATCTACATGCAATTTAACATCCTTTAACCACCTCTTGGTACCACTTTTATACGAGTCAATTTTGGGAAACATTTTGGCTCTAATCAACCATGTAAGTCACTCTTTACCATATTAGAGTCACTTTGCACCCTATAAGAGTCACTTGCCACCATATATTGGTACAATTGTCCTATCAACATCATATACATGCAATTTGACATCTTTTAACCACCTCTTGGTACCACTTTTATATAAGTCAATTAGGGCCACATTTGGACTCTAATTAACCATGTAAGTCACTCTTCACCATATTAGAGTCACTATGCACCCTATAAGAGTCACTTGCCACGATAAATTGGTACAATTGACCTATTAACATCGTATACATGCAATTTGACATCTTTTAACCACCTCTTGGTACCACTTTTATATAAGTCAATTAGGGCTACATTTTGACTTTAATCAACCATGTAAGTCACTCTTCACCATATTAGAGTAACTTTGCACCCTATAAGAGTCACTTGCCACCATATACTGGTACAATTGACATGTTAACATCATCAACATGCAATTTAACATCATTTAACCACCTCTTGGCACCACTTTTATACGAGTCTATTTTGGGAAACATTTTGGCTCTAATCAACCATGTAAGTCACTCTTCACCATATTAGAGTAACTTTGCACCCTATAAGAGTTACTTGCCATCATATAATGGTATAATTGACATGTTAACATCATCTACATGCAATTTAACATCCTTTAACCACCTCTTTGTACCACTTTTATACGAGTCAATTTTGGGCCACATTTTGTCTCTAATCAACCATGTAAGTCCCTCTTCACAATATTAGAGTCACTTTGTACCCTATAAGAGTCACTTGCCACCATATATTTGTACGATTGACCTATTAACATCATATACATTCAATTTTACATCCTTAACTACCTCTTTGTACCACTTTTATACAAGTCAATTTAGGCCCATATTTTGACTCTAATAAACCATGTAAGTCACTCTTCACCGTATTAGAGTCACTTTGCACCCTATAAGAGTCACTTGCCACCATATATTGGTACAATTGACATGTTAACATCATCTACATGCAATTTAACATCTTTTAACCACCTCTTGGTACCACTTTTATACGAGTCAATTTTGGAAAAACATTTTGGCTCTAATCAACCATGTAAGTCACTCTTTACCATATTAGAGTCACTTTGCACCCTATAAGAGTCACTTTCCACCATATATTGGTACAATTGACCTATTAACATCATATACATGAAATTTGACATCCTTTAACCACCTCTTTGTACCACTTTTATACGTGTCAATTTTGGGCCACATTTTGGCTCTAATCAACCATGTAAGTCCCTCTTCACCATATTAGATTCACTTTGCACCCCTGTAAGAGTCATTTGCCACCATATATTTGTACAATTGACCTATTAACATCATATACATTCAATTTTACATCTTTTAACCATCTCTTGGTACCACTTTTATATAAGTCAATTTAGGCCCATATTTTGACTCTAATCAACCATGTAAGTCACTCTTCACCATATTAGAGTCACTTTGCACCCTATAAGAGTCACTTGCCACCATATATTGGTACAATTGATATGTTAACATCATCCACATGCAATTGAACATCCTTTAACCACCTCTTGGTACCACTTTTATAGAAGTCAATTTTGGGAAACATTTTGGCTCTAATCAACCATGTAAGTCACTCTTCACCATATTAGAGTCACTTTGCACCCTATAAGAGTCACTTGCCACCATATATTGGTACAATTGACCTATTAACATCATATACATGCAATTTGACATCTTTTAACCACCTCTCGGTACCAATTTTATAGAGTCAATTTTGGGAAACATTTTGGCTCTAATCAACCATGTAAGTCACTCTTCACCATATTAGAGTCACTTTGCACCCTATAAGAGTCACTTGCCACCATATATTGGTACAATTGACCTATTAACATCATATACATGCAATTTGACATCTTTCAACCACCTCTCGGTACCACTTTTATACGAGTCAATTTTGGGAAACATTTTGGCTCTATCTAATCAACCATGTAAATCACTCTTCACCATATTTAAGTCACTTTGCACCCTATTAGAGTCACTTGCAACCGTATATTGGTACAATTGACTTATTAACATCATATACATGCAATTTGACATCCTTCAACCACCTCTTGGTACCACTTTTATATAAGTCAATTATGGCCACATTTTGACTCTAATCAACCATGTAAGTCACTCTTCACCATATTAGAGTCACTTTGCACCCTATAAGAGTCTCTTGCCACCATATATTGGTACAATTGATCTATTAACTTCATATACATGCAATTTGACATTCTTTAACCACCTCTCTGTACCACTTTTATACAAGTCAATTTAGGACCATATTTTGGCTCTAATCAACCATGTAAGTCACTCTTCACCATATTAGACTCACTTTGCACCCTATATGTCACGCCCCCAAATCCGGGGTCAGAAGATTTGGTCGTCACTATGAAACCTCAATCCAAAATAACCTGTTTAATCAAAATTAAATGCCAGCGGAAGATATTTATCATAAATGACCCCAAACTAATCCAAGATCTTTTAAGGTTACAGTTCTAGAAACAAGATATCCAAATTCCACCAATAAATTTTTCACTTTCTTTTAAAACTCTTTTCAATAATTTCCAACTGAAAACTAAACCCACTAGTATAACTTCGAAATGAAGTATACTAGGCCCAAATAAAATATACAACTATATATAATATAATATAAACAACTTTATACAATAAAACTTACACTAGTCCGTAAACCCTGGACCAACCACCTTCCAAAAGCTTCTTCTTTGCTTTCTCGAATTACGCAGCTAAACAGCGCAAGCTAATCCTCACTGGAGGTTAAATTTGAAAACAGGCAAGTATGAGCGAAAGAAATGCTCAGCAAGTTAATTATAACATATATAGGGTCGTCTTGATATAAAACCGACATCTGCATCATCGCAGAACATTTAAAAATCATAATTGCTGAATCATAAAATTATAGTAGTGGAACCCCAGAATTGATTCCTTAATTGTATTCAAAAACCCTTTTATATTTTCCAGCGACGTGCTTCAGCAATACTTTGAATCATAACGAGAATAAAACTCGTAAAACAGTGTTTACGGAAATATCGTAAACCACAATAACATGAAATAATGATTATGGATTGAATCATAAACTTTACTCAAAACTCAACTCTTGATATTAATACTTATTTTGTTGTCATATCAAATTAGATATCAATACGAACTTTGATGCTCACAACACCCATACTGAAGTCAACATCAATCATCTATACTAATACCACCTTTGATATTTAACAACAACATAAGTATCCACAAAATCAGAAACTGAATCAAAGCCACAATTCACTTTTAATCCAAAACAGAATCAGTACTTTTAATCCAAAAAGAATCAGTTGATAAATTATTTATTCTATGAATATCAAAAATGATATGATAATTTAGATTAGGATCATTCTCCGACGGACGTACTATCACATGCTGATCAGCCCGTGTGATAGCACAAGGTCATGATTCATAGAAACGTGACCTCAAAAACACGAGTACCCAAACAAAAAGGCATAACTAGCCTGTGGCAAAATGGTGTCATAATATTTCATATGGCACTTAGAAATAGCCCTCCGCTGGACCGTCCGTCCCGGTCACTTACGCAATTATAATCCAATCTTAAAACCTTTTATTGAAATGGGGTCATGATACTCGACACCCGAAATAATTTTATTTCCCCCAATTCTTGGGTAGGAATATTCGCAACCCAATCACTTTTATCAAAATCCAAAACATTTATAAATCCAATAATTGGATAAGTAAAATCACTTGCCTATTCTGAACATAGAATAGCAGATGAGTATTTGCATAAACATAATTATTTAATTCAGCGATATGTAAAACATTTATCTATTCCGAACAGAGAATAGGGAAAACAATACTTGCATAATATAATTCGAAATAAACGTCACTTGAATGATAAGTGAAGTCAGGGGTACTTGCATAATATGAATCGAAATAAACGTCACTTGAATGATAAGTGAGGTTAGTGTACTTGCCTTTGGGTTTTAGCAGTTAGTCACACTCGCAATGACGCATCTATTCTGACATTCTGTCTTAAGATATCATCGTCCTTCTTTTCAACACTTGACTGATATGCTGCTCCTGCGATTGCTAGAAGCCAGATACCCAATACCATTCCATCTCATTCTTTATCCAACGTCTTGTCCCGATCAACTCGAGAGATCCGCATCTATAATTAAAATATAGAACTTTAATTGTCTAATCGATAATCACTCGACGAACTACGCGTCAAAAGCCTATCGTCTACCCATACGATAACCCGCACATAATTATGACATACAAATACAGAAATCTTGACCCACGTACGCACATAATTCACATAGCACGTAATCACATAATCCACGTATCACATAATTCACATCACATATAACTCGGTTCGTCAAAAGGCTCGACTCGGTAAGTTTAAAACTGAAATCGGGTCAGAAATATGATTTTTCGATCAATAATCGACTCAGAATAACTTGTAAACAAACGACCTTTCGAAACAAAAAGGATTTGGGTCTCGAAAGTATTTTTATTGAAAGCGGAATATTTTTCTGAGTCTGTACGCGTTCGTTTCATATTAAACAGACGAACGGTTGATTTATTATGAATTTTTGAACATTTTTCGGAATAAAAACGATCTCCGAATCATTTAATAATAAAATAATAGGGTTCGAACACCCTAAAATAATTTTATAAGAATTATCGAGCTTGGAAAATAATTTTAAATAATATTTTAAAGCTCGAAACTATTTTTCAGAATTTTTAAATCAATTTTAAATAATTAAATCTAATTAAATAATCAATTAAAATTAATTAATAACTAATTAAATTAATTAATCAACTAATATTTAAATTAATTGACTAATTAAATAATTAATTATCAACTAAAATTAATTAATTAAATAATTTGAATTTATTATTTTTTTTTTTTTGAATTAAAATAAATTCTCAGAATTTACAATAATAAGAAAATGATATTTGAAAATAAAATAAATGATTTTTAAAACTAAAAACTGAATTTTGATTTATTTTTAAATCAGAAATGCAGAAACATGTTTTTGAAATTAAGTTTGGGGAAACAAGAATCAAAGTCGGGTCTTAACAAAAGAAAACGGGTCGGGTTGGAGGAGAACCGGGTCGAGCAAGAACTCCGGCCACCTTCGCCATTTTTTCCGGCGTCGAGCTCGCAGATTCCGGCGAACAATGAACTTGGTGAATTTCCACTCAAAATTAACGAAATAAATTGCAAAACGAAGCTGGTAACATATGCAATCAATCCCCAGGATCAACTTCAATAAACATATCGTAAATAATCTAGAAAATTAAAATTAAAAACGAATAAACAAAAACAAATAAAACTTCGATTTATATTAATTGTTAATCGTTTGGCCTAAATAAATACACGATTCAATTGCAAATAACATCAGGAAGCTAACCCCATCATCAAAATCGATCAATAACCCTAGGATCAAAAATACCCAAATTCGAGCATAAACCCTAAGATTACGAATTGAAAAATTACTTATCGTTTGATGATTATGATAAGGAATTATGAAAGAACAGATCGAGGGCTTCATTTTGGTTACTAGAACATCGAAATCTGAAGTCGGCATCACCTTCAAATTCGAGTTTAATTCACAGAACTCTTCAAGAACACCAAGAACACATATTCAAATAATTTCCAGAAAATTCAAACCTTAATTTCTATATGATACTGAGCTCTATTTTTGAAGTATAATATACCAAATCGACCAGAAAAACATGCTCTACAACATGGAAGCATCAAATCACATCAACAACATCAAGAACAAAAATTCATCATTTAATTATCAAATAATTCGAATATAAATAATTAAATAAGAAAATTACGGTGATTTCTGGAAAGAAACTGATGATTGATTCAGATAGAGGATTCCGAGAGCTTCGTTTTGATATGCTGCACGCCCGAATCGGAGTTCGATAACGCCTTCGTTCGTTTGTTTGATTCTCGGGAACGTATTGGTTTCTCGGGTTTTTCTCTGTATTTACGGTGTTTTAACTGGTTGCAAATGAATAAACGGAATAAACGAAATAAGAAATAGGCTATTTATATTTATGGAATATTGGATCGTTCTGGATCGTTTTGGATCATTTTGGATCGTTTTGGATCGTTAAATTAGTTGCTTAGCAGCTAAGTAACTGCAATAACGATCCGATTCAATACCAAAATTGGATAATTATCAAAACCGAGCTTTTTATAAAACATTATATACGAGAATAATATAAAAATATCCCGTCTCTCGAAAATACGGGTTTTATTGATTACCGAAATAACTATCGTATCGAAAATCTTGCGCCGGGCCGCGCACGGGTCAAACCGTAATCCGGATCGAAAAAGTCAAAACACGAAAAATGTCCGGAATTACCAGATTAGGTTAGGAAGGAGTTTTCGGAAGAGTTTCGGGTTGTAAAAACGCAAAAACGGTTGAAGTCGGACGATTCCCGGCTTTATAAAATAATTTTGGTAATTATTCAGAAAATAATTAATAATTCATAAATTAATATAAAATCATCTAACAGTCCAAAAATTACCAGAAAATATCACAATTATCTATATTTTATTCTGGACATATAATAATTCAAATATTCAAATAATATCACATATAAACACCCAAACATCAATTCCACTTATCAGATAATTCACTAAAATTCACCTAAAATCACATAAATAATTCCAAATAATTATAATAATAATATTTGAAAATATGGGATATTACAATCTACCCACCTTATAAGGATTCCGTCCTCGGAATCAGCAAAAGAGAGCACTAAGGGTTTTCTAACCAATTTTCCGTCACACTGCCTTACTTTGACTTGAACAGGATACTCAACTTAACTTGATTGGCATACCTTCGAATATTTGAAATGATAAAATTATAGAATTTCAAAGAGAAAAGAATTTGATACCATAATGGAACCAAAATCTGAATTTGAGAAAAAGTATTGTTGAAATGAAATAATAACTGAGAGATCAATATGATCAAACAAACTTGGTATTGCGTGCCCAAATTAAGACACTACTAAAGGTTGTTAACCTTCATGTATTCACAACACACACAAGTGATGGCATCCCATCCAACTCCTATCACACAGACAGGTATACCTTGCGTCCCTTATATTTAAGGTTGTTCATCTCAGTCAGAATAAAAGAATATGAAAAAAATTGAAAATCAAATGAATAAAGCTGACAAGATTTCAAAGCTGATATTTCTGAAGGAAATGAAATCCAGAGAACAAAATTATGTCACCAAATGAGCAAATGGTGTCACATCATCAAGAAACCATCCACCAAATAAGAAAAGTGGAAGTTAATTATCATAACTTGACAGAGCTATCAAAACCTGAAAAATAGACTTCATGACAGCCTCTGACATATTTAAAACACAGTTATGATTGAAAATGAGTGTTAGGGAATATATCCTCAAACAATTACTTCTTTTGAGAGAGGCCAAAAGAAATTATAGAAAGAAAAGGTATTGCCAAAGTCTTAATGCTTATCTTCTGTTTGAATTCTTCTGTTGACTCGTCATCCGATTCTCGACACTTCTTCATATTCCAGGGATATCGATAATCTTCATCGTCGTCAAATCGTAGTAGCCTCGGAAGATTCCACCATAGAAGTTTGCAGCTTCCCGGAGTTCCATCCAGCTCAACACAACCATCTCGAATGAATGCGCCTATCTTAACTTATTCGTTGGTACTATATCCAATAGTCCAACAGGAACTCGATATGAGCTCAAACGTCCTCACATAGCTATACACACTCCTACACACTCTCGTTTCTAGTTTACTATAACCTCAGCTCTGATACCAACCTGTCACGCCCCCAAATCCGGGGTCAGAAGATTTGGTCGTCACTATGAAACCTCAATCCAAAATAACCTGTTTAATCAAAATTAAATGCCAGCGGAAGATATTTATCATAAATGACCCCAAACTAATCCAAGATCTTTTAAGGTTACAGTTCTAGAAACAAGATATCCAAATTCCACCAATAAATTTTTCACTTTCTTTTAAAACTCTTTTCAATAATTTCCAACTGAAAACTAAACCCACTAGTATAACTTCGAAATGAAGTATACTAGGCCCAAATAAAATATACAACTATATATAATATAATATAAACAACTTTATACAATAAAACTTACACTAGTCCGTAAACCCTGGACCAACCACCTTCCAAAAGCTTCTTCTTTGCTTCCTCGAATTACGCAGCTAAACAGCGCAAGCTAATCCTCACTGGAGGTTAAATTTGAAAACAGGCAAGTATGAGCGAAAGAAATGCTCAGCAAGTTAATTATAACATATATAGGGTCGTCTTGATATAAAACCGACATCTGCATCATCGCAGAACATTTAAAAATCATAATTGCTGAATCATAAAATTATAGTAGTGGAACCCCAGAATTGATTCCTTAATTGTATTCAAAAACCCTTTTATATTTTCCAGCGACGTGCTTCAGCAATACTTTGAATCATAACGAGAATAAAACTCGTAAAACAGTGTTTACGGAAATATCGTAAACCACAATAACATGAAATAATGATTATGGATTGAATCATAAACTTTACTCAAAACTCAACTCTTGATATTAATACTTATTTTGTTGTCATATCAAATTAGATATCAATACGAACTTTGATGCTCACAACACCCATACTGAAGTCAACATCAATCATCTATACTAATACCACCTTTGATATTTAACAACAACATAAGTATCCACAAAATCAGAAACTGAATCAAAGCCACAATTCACTTTTAATCCAAAACAGAATCAGTACTTTTAATCCAAAAAGAATCAGTTGATAAATTATTTATTCTATGAATATCAAAAATGATATGATAATTTAGATTAGGATCATTCTCCGACGGACGTACTATCACATGCTGATCAGCCCGTGTGATAGCACAAGGTCATGATTCATAGAAACGTGACCTCAAAAACACGAGTACCCAAACAAAAAGGCATAACTAGCCTGTGGCAAAATGGTGTCATAATATTTCATATGGCACTTAGAAATAGCCCTCCGCTGGACCGTCCGTCCCGGTCACTTACGCAATTATAATCCAATCTTAAAACCTTTTATTGAAATGGGGTCATGATACTCGACACCCGAAATAATTTTATTTCCCCCAATTCTTGGGTAGGAATATTCGCAACCCAATCACTTTTATCAAAATCCAAAACATTTATAAATCCAATAATTGGATAAGTAAAATCACTTGCCTATTCTGAACATAGAATAGCAGATGAGTATTTGCATAAACATAATTATTTAATTCAGCGATATGTAAAACATTTATCTATTCCGAACAGAGAATAGGGAAAACAATACTTGCATAATATAATTCGAAATAAACGTCACTTGAATGATAAGTGAAGTCAGGGGTACTTGCATAATATGAATCGAAATAAACGTCACTTGAATGATAAGTGAGGTTAGTGTACTTGCCTTTGGGTTTTAGCAGTTAGTCACACTCGCAATGACGCATCTATTCTGACATTCTGTCTTAAGATATCATCGTCCTTCTTTTCAACACTTGACTGATATGCTGCTCCTGCGATTGCTAGAAGCCAGATACCCAATACCATTCCATCTCATTCTTTATCCAACGTCTTGTCCCGATCAACTCGAGAGATCCGCATCTATAATTAAAATATAGAACTTTAATTGTCTAATCGATAATCACTCGACGAACTACGCGTCAAAAGCCTATCGTCTACCCATACGATAACCCGCACATAATTATGACATACAAATACAGAAATCTTGACCCACGTACGCACATAATTCACATAGCACGTAATCACATAATCCACGTATCACATAATTCACATCACATATAACTCGGTTCGTCAAAAGGCTCGACTCGGTAAGTTTAAAACTGAAATCGGGTCAGAAATATGATTTTTCGATCAATAATCGACTCAGAATAACTTGTAAACAAACGACCTTTCGAAACAAAAAGGATTTGGGTCTCGAAAGTATTTTTATTGAAAGCGGAATATTTTTCTGAGTCTGTACGCGTTCGTTTCATATTAAACAGACGAACGGTTGATTTATTATGAATTTTTGAACATTTTTCGGAATAAAAACGATCTCCGAATCATTTAATAATAAAATAATAGGGTTCGAACACCCTAAAATAATTTTATAAGAATTATTGAGCTTGGAAAATAATTTTAAATAATATTTTAAAGCTCGAAACTATTTTTCAGAATTTTTAAATCAATTTTAAATAATTAAATCTAATTAAATAATCAATTAAAATTAATTAATAACTAATTAAATTAATTAATCAACTAATATTTAAATTAATTGACTAATTAAATAATTAATTATCAACTAAAATTAATTAATTAAATAATTTGAATTTATTATTTTTTTTTTTTTTGAATTAAAATAAATTCTCAGAATTTACAATAATAAGAAAATGATATTTGAAAATAAAATAAATGATTTTTAAAACTAAAAACTGAATTTTGATTTATTTTTAAATCAGAAATGCAGAAACATGTTTTTGAAATTAAGTTTGGGGAAACAAGAATCAAAGTCGGGTCTTAACAAAAGAAAACGGGTCGGGTTGGAGGAGAACCGGGTCGAGCAAGAACTCCGGCCACCTTCGCCATTTTTTCCGGCGTCGAGCTCGCAGATTCCGGCGAACAATGAACTTGGTGAATTTCCACTCAAAATTAACGAAATAAATTGCAAAACGAAGCTGGTAACATATGCAATCAATCCCCAGGATCAACTTCAATAAACATATCGTAAATAATCTAGAAAATTAAAATTAAAAACGAATAAACAAAAACAAATAAAACTTCGATTTATATTAATTGTTAATCGTTTGGCCTAAATAAATACACGATTCAATTGCAAATAACATCAGGAAGCTAACCCCATCATCAAAATCGATCAATAACCCTAGGATCAAAAATACCCAAATTCGAGCATAAACCCTAAGATTACGAATTGAAAAATTACTTATCGTTTGATGATTATGATAAGGAATTATGAAAGAACAGATCGAGGGCTTCATTTTGGTTACTAGAACATCGAAATCTGAAGTCGGCATCACCTTCAAATTCGAGTTTAATTCACAGAACTCTTCAAGAACACCAAGAACACATATTCAAATAATTTCCAGAAAATTCAAACCTTAATTTCTATATGATACTGAGCTCTATTTTTGAAGTATAATATACCAAATCGACCAGAAAAACATGCTCTACAACATGGAAGCATCAAATCACATCAACAACATCAAGAACAAAAATTCATCATTTAATTATCAAATAATTCGAATATAAATAATTAAATAAGAAAATTACGGTGATTTCTGGAAAGAAACTGATGATTGATTCAGATAGAGGATTCCGAGAGCTTCGTTTTGATATGCTGCACGCCCGAATCGGAGTTCGATAACGCCTTCGTTCGTTTGTTTGATTCTCGGGAACGTATTGGTTTCTCGGGTTTTTCTCTGTATTTACGGTGTTTTAACTGGTTGCAAATGAATAAACGGAATAAACGAAATAAGAAATAGGCTATTTATATTTATGGAATATTGGATCGTTCTGGATCGTTTTGGATCATTTTGGATCGTTTTGGATCGTTAAATTAGTTGCTTAGCAGCTAAGTAACTGCAATAACGATCCGATTCAATACCAAAATTGGATAATTATCAAAACCGAGCTTTTTATAAAACATTATATACGAGAATAATATAAAAATATCCCGTCTCTCGAAAATACGGGTTTTATTGATTACCGAAATAACTATCGTATCGAAAATCTTGCGCCGGGCCGCGCACGGGTCAAACCGTAATCCGGATCGAAAAAGTCAAAACACGAAAAATGTCCGGAATTACCAGATTAGGTTAGGAAGGAGTTTTCGGAAGAGTTTCGGGTTGTAAAAACGCAAAAACGGTTGAAGTCGGACGATTCCCGGCTTTATAAAATAATTTTGGTAATTATTCAGAAAATAATTAATAATTCATAAATTAATATAAAATCATCTAACAGTCCAAAAATTACCAGAAAATATCACAATTATCTATATTTTATTCTGGACATATAATAATTCAAATATTCAAATAATATCACATATAAACACCCAAACATCAATTCCACTTATCAGATAATTCACTAAAATTCACCTAAAATCACATAAATAATTCCAAATAATTATAATAATAATATTTGAAAATATGGGATATTACACTATAAGAGTCACTTGCCACCATATATTGGTACAATTGACATGTTAACATCATCTACATGCAATTTAACATCCTTTAACCACCTCTTGGTACCACTTTTATACGAGTCAATTTTGGGAAACATTTTGGCTCTAATCAACCATGTAAGTCACTCTTTACCATATTAGAGTCACTTTGCACCCTATAAGAGTCACTTGCCACCATATATTGGTACAATTGTCCTATCAACATCATATACATGCAATTTGACATCTTTTAACCACCTCTTGGTACCACTTTTATATAAGTCAATTAGGGCCACATTTGGACTCTAATTAACCATGTAAGTCACTCTTCACCATATTAGAGTCACTATGCACCCTATAAGAGTCACTTGCCACGATAAATTGGTACAATTGACCTATTAACATCGTATACATGCAATTTGACATCTTTTAACCACCTCTTGGTACCACTTTTATATAAGTCAATTAGGGCTACATTTTGACTTTAATCAACCATGTAAGTCACTCTTCACCATATTAGAGTAACTTTGCACCCTATAAGAGTCACTTGCCACCATATACTGGTACAATTGACATGTTAACATCATCAACATGCAATTTAACATCTTTTAACCACCTCTTGGCACCACTTTTATACGAGTCTATTTTGGGAAACATTTTGGCTCTAATCAACCATGTAAGTCACTCTTCACCATATTAGAGTAACTTTGCACCCTATAAGAGTTACTTGCCATCATATAATGGTATAATTGACATGTTAACATCATCTACATGCAATTTAACATCCTTTAACCACCTCTTTGTACCACTTTTATACGAGTCAATTTTGGGCCACATTTTGTCTCTAATCAACCATGTAAGTCCCTCTTCACAATATTAGAGTCACTTTGTACCCTATAAGAGTCACTTGCCACCATATATTTGTACGATTGACCTATTAACATCATATACATTCAATTTTACATCCTTAACTACCTCTTTGTACCACTTTTATACAAGTCAATTTAGGCCCATATTTTGACTCTAATAAACCATGTAAATCACTCTTCACCGTATTAGAGTCACTTTGCACCCTATAAGAGTCACTTGCCACCATATATTGGTACAATTGACATGTTAACATCATCTACATGCAATTTAACATCTTTTAACCACCTCTTGGTACCACTTTTATACGAGTCAATTTTGGAAAAACATTTTGGCTCTAATCAACCATGTAAGTCACTCTTTACCATATTAGAGTCACTTTGCACCCTATAAGTGTCACTTTCCACCATATATTGGTACAATTGACCTATTAACATCATATACATGAAATTTGACATCCTTTAACCACCTCTTTGTACCACTTTTATACGTGTCAATTTTGGGCCACATTTTGGCTCTAATCAACCATGTAAGTCCCTCTTCACCATATTAGATTCACTTTGCACCCTATAAGAGTCATTTGCCACCATATATTTGTACAATTGACCTATTAACATCATATACATTCAATTTTACATCTTTTAACCACCTCTTGGTACCACTTTTATATAAGTCAATTTAGGCCCATATTTTGACTCTAATCAACCATGTAAGTCACTCTTCACCATATTAGAGTCACTTTGCACCCTATAAGAGTCACTTGCCACCATATATTGGTACAATTGATATGTTAACATCATCCACATGCAATTGAACATCCTTTAACCACCTCTTGGTACCACTTTTATAGAAGTCAATTTTGGGAAACATTTTGGCTCTAATCAACCATGTAAGTCACTCTTCACCATATTAGAGTCACTTTGCACCCTATAAGAGTCACTTGCCACCATATATTGGTACAATTGACCTATTAACATCATATACATGCAATTTGACATCTTTTAACCACCTCTCGGTACCAATTTTATAGAGTCAATTTTGGGAAACATTTTGGCTCTAATCAACCATGTAAGTCACTCTTCACCATATTAGAGTCACTTTGCACCCTATAAGAGTCACTTGCCACCATATATTGGTACAATTGACCTATTAACATCATATACATGCAATTTGACATCTTTCAACCACCTCTCGGTACCACTTTTATACGAGTCAATTTTGGGAAACATTTTGGCTCTAATCAACCATGTAAATCACTCTTCACCATATTTAAGTCACTTTGCACCCTATTAGAGTCACTTGCTACCGTATATTGGTACAATTGACTTATTAACATCATATACATGCAATTTGACATCCTTCAACCACCTCTTGGTACCACTTTTATATAAGTCAATTATGGCCACATTTTGACTCTAATCAACCATGTAAGTCACTCTTCACCATATTAGAGTCACTTTGCACCCTATAAGAGTCTCTTGCCACCATATTTTGGTACAATTGGTCTATTAACTTCATATACATGCAATTTGACATCCTTTAACCACCTCTCTGTACCACTTTTATACAAGTCAATTTAGGACAATATTTTGGCTCTAATCAACCATGTAAGTCACTCTTCACCATATTAGACTCACTTTGCACCCTATAAGAGTCACTTGCCACCATATATTGGTACAATTGACATGTTAACATCATCTACATGCAATTTAACATCCTTTAACCACCTCTTGGTACCACTTTTATACGAGTCAATTTTGGGAAACATTTTGGCTCTAATCAACCATGTAAGTCACTCTTTACCATATTAGAGTCACTTTGCACCCTATAAGAGTCACTTGCCACCATATATTGGTACAATTGTCCTATCAACATCATATACATGCAATTTGACATCTTTTAACCACCTCTTGGTACCACTTTTATATAAGTCAATTAGGGCCACATTTGGACTCTAATTAACCATGTAAGTCACTCTTCACCATATTAGAGTCACTTTGCACCCTATAAGAGTCACTTGCCACGATAAATTGGTACAATTGACCTATTAACATCGTATACATGCAATTTGACATCTTTTAACCACCTCTTGGTACCACTTTTATATAAGTCAATTAGGGCCACATTTTGACTTTAATCAACCATGTAAGTCACTCTTCACCATATTAGAGTAACTTTGCACCCTATAAGAGTCACTTGCCACCATATACTGGTACAATTGACATGTTAACATCATCAACATGCAATTTAACATCCTTTAACCACCTCTTGGCACCACTTTTATACGAGTCTATTTTGGGAAACATTTTGGCTCTAATCAACCATGTAAGTCACTCTTCACCATATTAGAGTAACTTTGCACCCTATAAGAGTTACTTGCCATCATATAATGGTATAATTGACATGTTAACATCATCTACATGCAATTTAACATCCTTTAACCACCTCTTTGTACCACTTTTATACGAGTCAATTTTGGGCCACATTTTGTCTCTAATCAACCATGTAAGTCCCTCTTCACAATATTAGAGTCACTTTGTACCCTATAAGAGTCACTTGCCACCATATATTTGTACGATTGACCTATTAACATCATATACATTCAATTTTACATCCTTAACTACCTCTTTGTACCACTTTTATACAAGTCAATTTAGGCCCATATTTTGACTCTAATAAACCATGTAAGTCACTCTTCACCGTATTAGAGTCACTTTGCACCCTATAAGAGTCACTTGCCACCATATATTGGTACAATTGACATGTTAACATCATCTACATGCAATTTAACATCTTTTAACCACCTCTTGGTACCACTTTTATACGAGTCAATTTTGGAAAAACATTTTGGCTCTAATCAACCATGTAAGTCACTCTTTACCATATTAGAGTCACTTTGCACCCTATAAGTGTCACTTTCCACCATATATTGGTACAATTGACCTATTAACATCATATACATGAAATTTGACATCCTTTAACCACCTCTTTGTACCACTTTTATACGTGTCAATTTTGGGCCACATTTTGGCTCTAATCAACCATGTAAGTCCCTCTTCACCATATTAGATTCACTTTGCACCCTATAAGAGTCATTTGCCACCATATATTTGTACAATTGACCTATTAACATCATATACATTCAATTTTACATCTTTTAACCACCTCTTGGTACCACTTTTATATAAGTCAATTTAGGCCCATATTTTGACTCTAATCAACCATGTAAGTCACTCTTCACCATATTAGAGTCACTTTGCACCCTATAAGAGTCACTTGCCACCATATATTGGTACAATTGATATGTTAACATCATCCACATGCAATTGAACATCCTTTAACCACCTCTTGGTACCACTTTTATAGAAGTCAATTTTGGGAAACATTTTGGCTCTAATCAACCATGTAAGTCACTCTTCACCATATTAGAGTCACTTTGCACCCTATAAGAGTCACTTGCCACCATATATTGGTACAATTGACCTATTAACATCATATACATGCAATTTGACATCTTTTAACCACCTCTCGGTACCAATTTTATAGAGTCAATTTTGGGAAACATTTTGGCTCTAATCAACCATGTAAGTCACTCTTCACCATATTAGAGTCACTTTGCACCCTATAAGAGTCACTTGCCACCATATATTGGTACAATTGACCTATTAACATCATATACATGCAATTTGACATCTTTCAACCACCTCTCGGTACCACTTTTATACGAGTCAATTTTGGGAAACATTTTGGCTCTAATCAACCATGTAAATCACTCTTCACCATATTTAAGTCACTTTGCACCCTATTAGAGTCACTTGCTACCGTATATTGGTACAATTGACTTATTAACATCATATACATGCAATTTGACATCCTTCAACCACCTCTTGGTACCACTTTTATATAAGTCAATTATGGCCACATTTTGACTCTAATCAACCATGTAAGTCACTCTTCACCATATTAGAGTCACTTTGCACCCTATAAGAGTCTCTTGCCACCATATTTTGGTACAATTGGTCTATTAACTTCATATACATGCAATTTGACATCCTTTAACCACCTCTCTGTACCACTTTTATACAAGTCAATTTAGGACAATATTTTGGCTCTAATCAACCATGTAAGTCACTCTTCACCATATTAGACTCACTTTGCACCCTATAAGAGTCACTTGCCACCATATATTGGTACAATTGACATGTTAACATCATCTACATGCAATTTAACATCCTTTAACCACCTCTTGGTACCACTTTTATACGAGTCAATTTTGGGAAACATTTTGGCTCTAATCAACCATGTAAGTCACTCTTTACCATATTAGAGTCACTTTGCACCCTATAAGAGTCACTTGCCACCATATATTGGTACAATTGTCCTATCAACATCATATACATGCAATTTGACATCTTTTAACCACCTCTTGGTACCACTTTTATATAAGTCAATTAGGGCCACATTTGGACTCTAATTAACCATGTAAGTCACTCTTCACCATATTAGAGTCACTTTGCACCCTATAAGAGTCACTTGCCACGATAAATTGGTACAATTGACCTATTAACATCGTATACATGCAATTTGACATCTTTTAACCACCTCTTGGTACCACTTTTATATAAGTCAATTAGGGCCACATTTTGACTTTAATCAACCATGTAAGTCACTCTTCACCATATTAGAGTAACTTTGCACCCTATAAGAGTCACTTGCCACCATATACTGGTACAATTGACATGTTAACATCATATACATGCAATTTAACATCCTTTAACCACCTCTTGGTACCACTTTTATACGAGTCTATTTTGGGAAACATTTTGGCTCTAATCAACCATGTAAGTCACTCTTCACCATATTAGAGTAACTTTGCACCCTATAAGAGTTACTTGCCATCATATAATGGTATAATTGACATGTTAACATCATCTACATGCAATTTAACATTCTTTAACCACCTCTTTGTACCACTTTTATACGAGTCAAATTTGGGCCACATTTTGTCTCTAATCAACCATGTAAGTCCCTCTTCACAATATTAGAGTCACTTTGTACCCTATAAGAGTCACTTGCCACCATATATTTGTATGATTGACCTATTAACATCATATACATTCAATTTTACATCCTTAACTACTTCTTTGTACCACTTTTATACAAGTCAATTTAGGCCCATATTTTGACTCTAATCAACCATGTAAGTCACTCTTCACCATATTAGAGTCACTTTGCACCCTATAAGAGTCACTTGCCACCATATATTGGTACAATTGACATGTTAACATCATCTACATGCAATTTAACATCCTTTAACCACCTCTTGGTACCACTTTTATACGAGTCAATTTTGGAAAAACATTTTGGCTCTAATCAACCATGTAAGTCACTCTTTACCATATTAGAGTCACTTTGCACCCTATAAGAGTCACTTTCCACCATATATTGGTACAATTGACCTATTAACATCATATACATGAAATTTGACATCCTTTAACCACCTCTTTGTACCACTTTTATACGTGTCAATTTTGGGCCACATTTTGGCTCTAATCAACCATGTAAGTCCCTCTTCACCATATTAGATTCACTTTGCACCCTATAAGAGTCATTTGCCACCATATATTTGTACAATTGACCTATTAACATCATATACATTCAATTTTACATCTTTTAACCACCTCTTGGTACTACTTTTATATAAGTCAATTTAAGCCCATATTTTGACTCTAATCAACCATGTAAGTCACTCTTCACCATATTAGAGTCACTTTGCACCCTATAAGAGTCACTTGCCACCATATATTGGTACAATTGATATGTTAACATCATCCACATGCAATTGAAAATCCTTTAACCACCTCTTGGTACCACTTTTATAGAAGTCAATTTTGGGAAACATTTTGGCTCTAATCAACCATGTAAGTCACTCTTCACCATATTAGAGTCACTTTGCACCCTATAAGAGTCACTTGCCACCATATATTGGTACAATTGACCTATTAACATCATATACATGCAATTTGACATCTTTTAACCACCTCTCGGTACCAATTTTATAGAGTCAATTTTGGGAAACATTTTGGCTCAAATCAACCATGTAAGTCACTCTTCACCATATTAGAGTCACTTTGCACCCTATAAGAGTCACTTGCCACCAAATATTGGTACAATTGACCTATTAACATCATATACATGCAATTTGACATCTTTTAACCACCTCTCGGTACCACTTTTATACGAGTCAATTTTGGGAAACATTTTGGCTCTAATCAACCATGTAAATCACTCTTCACCATATTTAAGTCACTTTGCACCCTATAAGAGTCACTTGCAACCGTATATTGGTACAATTGACTTATTAACATCATATATATGCAATTTGACATCCTTCAACCACCTCTTGGTACCACTTTTATATAAGTCAATTATGGCCACATTTTGACTCTAATCAACCATGTAAGTCACTCTTCACCATATTAGAGTCACTTTGCACCCTATAAGAGTCTCTTGCCACCATATATTGGTACAATTGATCTATTAACTTCATATACATGCAATTTGACATCCTTTAACCACCTCTCTGTACCACTTTTATACAAGTCAATTTAGGACAATATTTTGGCTCTAATCAACCATGTAAGTCACTCTTCACCATATTAGACTCACTTTGCACCCTATAAGAGTCACTTGCCACCATATATTGGTACAATTGACATGTTAACATCATCTACATGCAATTTAACATTCTTTAACCACCTCTTGGTACCACTTTTATACGAGTCAATTTTGGGAAACATTTTGGCTCTAATCAACCGTGTACCATATTAGAGTCAATTTGCACCCTATAAGAGTCACTTGCCACCATATATTGGTACAATTGTCCTATCAACATCATATACATGCAATTTGACATCTTTTAACCACCTCTTGGTACCACTTTTATATAAGTCAATTAAGGCCACATTTGGACTCTAATTAACCATGTAAGTCACTCTTCACCATATTAGAGTCACTTTGCACCCTATAAGAGTCACTTGCCACGATAAATTGGTACAATTGACCTATTAACATCGTATACATGCAATTTGACATCTTTTAACCACCTCTTGGTACCACTTTTATATAAGTCAATTAGGGCCACATTTTGACTTTAATCAACCATGTAAGTCACTCTTCACCATATTAGAGTAACTTTGCACCCTATAAGAGTCACTTGCCACCATATACTGGTACAATTGACATGTTAACATCATCTACATGCAATTTAACATCCTTTAACCACCTCTTGGTACCACTTTTATACGAGTCTATTTTGGGAAACATTTTGGCTCTAATCAACCATGTAAGTCACTCTTCACCATATTAGAGTAACTTTGCACCCTATAAAAGTTACTTGCCATCATATAATGGTATAATTGACATGTTAACATCATCTACATGCAATTTAACATCCTTTAACCACCTCTTTGTACCACTTTTATACGAGTCAATTTTGGGCCACATTTTGTCTCTAATCAACCATGTAAGTCCCTCTTCACAATATTAAAGTCACTTTGTACCCTATAAGAGTCACTTGCCACCATATATTTGTACGATTGACCTATTAACATCATATACATTCAATTTTACATCCTTAACTACCTCTTTGTACCACTTTTATACAAGTCAATTTAGGCCCATATTTTGGCTCTAATCAACCATGTAAGTCACTCTTCACCATATTAGAGTCACTTTGCACCCTATAAGAGTCACTTGCCACCATATATTGGTACAATTGACATGTTAACATCATCTACATGCAATTTAACATCCTTTAACCACCTCTTGGTACCACTTTTATACGAGTCAATTTTGGAAAAACATTTTGGCTCTAATCAACCATGTAAGTCACTCTTTACCATATTAGAGTCACTTTGCACCCTATAAGAGTCACTTTCCACCATATATTGGTACAATTGACCTATTAACATCATATACATGAAATTTGACATCCTTTAACCACCTCTTTGTACCACTTTTATACGTGTCAATTTTGGGCCACATTTTGGCTCTAATCAACCATGTAAGTCCCTCTTCACCATATTAGATTCACTTTGCACCCCTGTAAGAGTCATTTGCCACCATATATTTGTACAATTGACCTATTAACATCATATACATTCAATTTTACATCTTTTAACCATCTCTTGGTACCACTTTTATATAAGTCAATTTAGGCCCATATTTTGACTCTAATCAACCATGTAAGTCACTCTTCACCATATTAGAGTCACTTTGCACCCTATAAGAGTCACTTGCCACCATATATTGGTACAATTGATATGTTAACATCATCCACATGCAATTGAACATCCTTTAACCACCTCTTGGTACCACTTTTATACGAGTCAATTTTGGAAAAACATTTTGGCTCTAATCAACCATGTAAGTCACTCTTTACCATATTAGAGTCACTTTGCACCTTATAAGAGTCACTTTCCACCATATATTGGTACAATTGACCTATTAACATCATATACATGAAATTTGACATCCTTTAACCACCTCTTTGTACCACTTTTATACGTGTCAATTTTGGGCCACATTTTGGCTCTAATCAACCATGTAAGTCCCTCTTCACCATATTAGATTCACTTTGCACCCTATAAGAGTCATTTGCCACCATATATTTGTACAATTGACCTATTAACATCATATACATTCAGTTTTACATCTTTTAACCACCTCTTGGTACCACTTTTATATAAGTCAATTTAGGCCCATATTTTGACTCTAATCAACCATGTAAGTCACTCTTCACCATATTAGAGTCACTTTGCACCCTATAAGAGTCACTTGCCACCATATATTGGTACAATTGATATGTTAACATCATCCACATGCAATTGAAAATCCTTTAACCACCTCTTGGTACCACTTTTATAGAAGTCAATTTTGGGAAACATTTTGGCTCTAATCAACCATGTAAGTCACTCTTCACCATATTAGAGTCACTTTGCACCCTATAAGAGTCACTTGCCACCATATATTGGTACAATTGACCTATTAACATCATATACATGCAATTTGACATCTTTTAACCACCTCTCGGTACCAATTTTATAGAGTCAATTTTGGGAAACATTTTGGCTCTAATCAACCATGTAAGTCACTCTTCACCATATTAGAGTCACTTTGCACCCTATAAGAGTCACTTGCCACCAAATATTGGTACAATTGACCTATTAACATCATATACATGCAATTTGACATCTTTTAACCACCTCTCGGTACCACTTTTATACGAGTCAATTTTGGGAAACATTTTCGCTCTAATCAACCATGTAAATCACTCTTCACCATATTTAAGTCACTTTGCACCCTATAAGAGTCACTTGCAACCGTATATTGGTACAATTGACTTATTAACATCATATATATGCAATTTGACATCCTTCAACCACCTCTTGGTACCACTTTTATATAAGTCAATTATGGCCACATTTTGACTCTAATCAACCATGTAAGTCACTCTTCACCATATTAGAGTCACTTTGCACCCTATAAGAGTCTCTTGCCACCATATATTGGTACAATTGATCTATTAACTTCATATACATGCAATTTGACATCCTTTAACCACCTCTCTGTACCACTTTTATACAAGTCAATTTAGGACAATATTTTGGCTCTAATCAACCATGTAAGTCACTCTTCACCATATTAGACTCACTTTGCACCCTATAAGAGTCACTTGCCACCATATATTGGTACAATTGACATGTTAACATCATCTACATGCAATTTAACATCCTTTAACCACCTCTTGGTACCACTTTTATACGAGTCAATTTTGGGAAACATTTTGGCTCTAATCAACCATGTACCATATTAGAGTCAATTTGCACCCTATAAGAGTCACTTGCCACCATATATTGGTACAATTGTCCTATCAACATCATATACATGCAATTTGACATCTTTTAACCACCTCTTGGTACCACTTTTATATAAGTCAATTAAGGCCACATTTGGACTCTAATTAACCATGTAAGTCACTCTTCACCATATTAGAGTCACTTTGCACCCTATAAGAGTCACTTGCCACGATAAATTGGTACAATTGACCTATTAACAATTGGTACAATTGACATGTTAACATCATCTACATGCAATTTAACATCCTTTAACCACCTCTTGGTTCCACTTTTATACGACTCAATTTTGGGAAACATTTTGGCTCTAATCAACCATGTAAGTCACTCTTTACCATATTAGAGTCACTTTGCACCCAATAAGAGTCACTTGCCACCATATATTGGTACAATTGACCTATTAACATCATATACATGCAATTTGACATCCTCTAACCACCTCTTTGTACCACTTTTATACGTGTCAATTTTGGGCCACATTTTGGCTCTAATCAACCATGTAAGTCCCTCTTCACCATATTACATTCACTTTGCACCCTATAAGAGTCACTTGCCACCATATATTTGTACAATTGACCTATTAACATCATATACATTCAATTTTACATCTTTTAACCACCTCTTAGTACCACTTTTATATAAGTCAATTTAGGCCCATATTTTGACTCTAATCAACCATGTAAGTCACTCTTCACCATATTAGAGTCACTTTGCACCCTATAAGAGTCACTTGCCACCATATATTGGTACAATTGATATGTTAACATCATCCACATGCAATTGAACATCCTTTAACCACCTCTTGGTACCACTTTTATAGGAGTCAATTTTGGGAAACATTTTGGCTCTAATCAACCATGTAAGTCACTCTTCACCATATTACAGTCGCTTTGCACCCTATAAGAGTCACTTGCCACCATATATTGGTACAATTGACCTATTAACATCATATACATGCAATTTGACATCTTTTAACCACCTCTCGGTACCACTTTTATACGAGTCAATTTTGGGAAACATTTTGGCTCTAATCAACCATGTAAGTCACTCTTCACCATATTAGAGTCACTTTGCACCCTATAAGAGTCACTTGCCACCATATATTGGTACAATTGACCTATTACCATCATATACATGCAATTTGACATCTTTTAACCACCTCTCGGTACCTCTTTTAAACGAGTCAATTTTGGGAAATATTTTGGCCCTAATCAACCATGTAAATCACTCTTCACCATATTTAAGTCACTTTGCACCCTATAAGAGTCACTTGCAACCATATATTGGTACAATTGACATGTTAACATCATCTACATGCAATTTGACATCTTTTAACCACCTCTCGGTACCACTTTTATACGAGTCAATTTTGGGAAACATTTTGGCTCTAATCAACCATGTAAGTCACTCTTCACCTTATTAGAGTCACTTTGCACCCTATAAGAGTCACTTGCAACCATATATTGGTACAATTGACATGTTAACATCATCTACATGCAATTTGACATCTTTTAACCACCTCTCGGTACCACTTTTATACGAGTCAATTTTGGAAAACATTTTGGCTCTAATCAACCATGTAAGTCACTCTTCACCATATTAGAGTCACTTTGCACCTTATAAGAGTCACTTACCACCATATATTGGTACAATTGACACATTAACATCATATACATGCAATTTGACATTTTTTAACCACCTCTCAGTACCACTTTTATACAAGTCAATTTAGGCCCATATTTTGGCTCTAATCAACCATGTAAGTCACTCTTCACCATATTAGAGTCACTTTGCACCCTATAAGAGTCACTTGCCACCATATATTGGTACAATTGACATGTTAACATCATCTACATGCAATTTAACATCCTTTAACCACCTCTTGGTTCCACTTTTATACGACTCAATTTTGGGAAACATTTTGGCTCTAATCAACCATGTAAGTCACTCTTTACCATATTAGAGTCACTTTGCACCCTATAAGAGTCACTTGCCACCATATATTGGTACAATTGACCTATTAACATCATATACATGCAATTTGACATCCTCTAACCACCTCTTTGTACCACTTTTATACGTGTCAATTTTGGGCCACATTTTGGCTCTAATCAACCATGTAAGTCCCTCTTCACCATATTACATTCACTTTGCACCCTATAAGAGTCACTTGCCACCTATATTTGTACAATTGACCTATTAACATCATATACATTCAATTTTACATCTTTTAACCACCTCTTAGTACCACTTTTATATAAGTCAATTTAGGCCTATATTTTGACTCTAATCAACCATGTAAGTCACTCTTCACCATATTAGAGTCACTTTGCACCCTATAAGAGTCACTTGCCACCATATATTGGTACAATTGATATGTTAACATAATCCACATGCAATTGAACATCATTTAACCACCTCTTGGTACCACTTTTATAGGAGTCAATTTTGGGAAACATTTTGGCTCTAATCAACCATGTAAGTCACTCTTCACCATATTAGAGTCACTTTGCACCCTATAAGAGTCACTTGCAACCATATATTGGTACAATTGACCTATTAACATCATATACATGCAATTTGACATCCTTTGACCATCTCTTGGTACCACTTTTATATAAGTCAATTAGGGCCACATTTTGACTCTAATCAACCATGTAAGTCACTCTTCACTTTATTAGAGTCACTTTGCACCCTATAAGAGTCACTTGCCACGATAAATTGGTACAATTGACCTATTAACATCATATACATGTAATTTGACATCTTTTAACCACCTCTTGGTACCACTTTTATATAAGTCAATTAGGGCCACATTTTGACTCTAATCAACCATGTAAGTCACTTTTCACCATATTAGAGTCACTTTACACCCTATAAGAGTCACTTGCCACCAGATATTGGAACAATTGACATGTTAACATTATCTACATGCAATTTAACGTCCTTTAACCACCTCTTGGTACCACTTTTATACGAGTCAATTTTGGAAAACATTTTGGCTCTCATCAACCATGTAAGTCACTCTTCACCATATTTAAGTCACTGTGCACCCTATAAGAGTCACTTGCCACTATATATTGGTACAATTAACCTATTAACATCATATACATGTAATTTGACATCCTTTAACCACCTTTTTGTACCAGTTTCATACGAGTCAATTTTGGGCAACATTTTGGATGTAATAAACTATGTAAGTCACTCTTCACCATATTAGAGTCACTTTGCACCCTATAAGAGTCTCTTGCCACCATATATTGGTGTAATTGATCTATTAACTTCATATACATGCAATTTGACATCCTTTAACCACCTCTTGGTACCACTTTTATACAAGTCAATTTAGGGCCATATTTTGACTCTAATCAACCATGTAAGTCACTATTCACCATATTAGAGTCACTTTGCACCCTATACGAGTCTTGCCACCATATATTGGTACAATTGACCTATTAACATCATATACATGCAATTTGACATCCTTTAACCAACTCTATGTACCACTTTTATACAAGTCAATTTAGGCCCATATTTTGGCTCTAATAAACCATGTAAGTCACTCTTCACCATATTAGAGCCACTTTGCACCCTATAACAGTCACTTGCCACCATATATTGGTACAATTGACATGTTAATATCATCTACATCTAATTTAACATCCTTTAACCACCTCTTGGTACCACATTTATACGAGTCAATTTTGGGAAACATTTTGGATCTAATCAACAATGTAAGTCACTCTTCACCATATTAGACTCACTTTGCACCCTATAAGAGTCACTTGCCACCATATATTGGTACAATTGACCTATTAACATCATATACATGCAATTTGATATCTTTTAACCACCTCTTGGTATCACTTTTATATAAGTCAATCAGGGCCACATTTTGACTCTAATAAACCATGTAAGTCACTCTTCACCATATTAGAGTCACTTTGCACCCTATAAGAGTCACTCGCCACCATATATTGGTACAATTGACATGTTAACATCATCTACATGCAATTTGACATCTTTTAACCACCTCTCGGTACCACTTTTATACGAGTCAATTTTGGAAAACATTTTGGCTCTAATCAACCATGTAAGTCACTCTTCACCATATTAGAGTCACTTTGCACCTTATAAGAGTCACTTACCACCATATATTGGTACAATTGACCTATTAACATCATATACATGCAATTTGACATTTTTTAACCACCCTCAGTACCACTTTTATACAAGTCAATTTAGGCCCATATTTTGGCTCTAATCAACCATGTAAGTCAATCTTCACCATATTAGAGTCACTTTGCACCCTATAGAGTCACTTGCCAACCTATAGTGGTACAATTGACATGTTAACCATCATCTACATGCAATTAACATCCTTTAACCACTCTTGGTTCCACTTTTATACGACTCAATTTGGGAAACATTTTGGCTCTAATCAACCATGTAAGTCACTCTTTACCATATAGAGTCACTTGCACCCAATAAGGCACTTGCCACCAGATATTGGTACAATTGACTATTAACATCATACATGCAATTTGAATCCTCTAACCACCTTTGTACCACTTTTATACGTGTCAATTTTGGGCCACATTTGGCTCTAATCACCATGTAAGTCCCTCTTCACATATTACATTCACTTTGCACCCTATAAGAGTCACTTGCCACCATATATTTGTCCAATTGACCATTTAACATCATACATTCAATTTTACATCTTTTAACCACCTCTTAGTACCACTTTATATAAGTCAATTTAGGCCCATATTTGACGCTAATCAACCATGTAAGTCCTCTCACCATATTAGAGTCACTTTGCACCTAAAGAGTCACTTGCACCATATATTGGTACAATTGATTGTTAACATCATCCACATGCAATTGAACATCCTTTAACCACCTCTGGTACACTTTATAGGAGTCAATTTTGGGAAACATTTTGGCTCTAATCAACCATGTAAGTCACTCTCACCATACAGTCGCTTTGCACCTATAAGAGTCATGCCACATATATTGGTACAATTGACCTATTAATATCATTACATGCAATTTGACATCTTTAACCACCTCTCGGTACCACTTTATACGAGTCAATTTTGGGAAACATTTTGGCTCTAATCAACCATGTAAGTCACTCTTCA